>NC_134572.1:92621508-92921508 GCF_050947875.1 Dermacentor variabilis | reverse complement strand
CAACACCAGCTTAGCTCACCACAAGCTCGCGTACGAGGGAGTGAAGACTTGTGGGTGCATATGTTTTTGACAGTGGCATTATAATATGGGCACCGCCATGGGCCGACAGGGCAGCGTCATCTACACTGTTATTTCTCGAAATTCTGCAATGACCCGGTATCCACAGGTGCACTCTAAATATTTTAACACGTAGTAAGCGTGAAACGCGCTCCTCGGCATTGTAAACTGCATTTTGAGCATCACGTGACGCAAAATACGCGTTGATTTTCTCCACCCAAGCGTGACGCAGGTCGTGAATACCGAAATTTGCTTTTTTTTACGCGTGATGCAAGATTACATGCGTGAGAACCAGAGAACTCATGTTAAGGAAAAGTTCGCGCCACTCTTCGCGCTTCTCCTCATCACGTGTATATAAGTCTTGATACATATCTCTAAGGGAGCCGTGCGACGTCGCCGTTACTCGCTTCTGATTTGGTGATGTGATCTGCGCTTCCTTTCGTTTCAGAGCGCAGCTCTTTGGCGCCCGCTCCTACGTTTTGCGTCGCCGTCGTGCCTCGCCGCTGTGCCTCGCCGTAACCTGCTCCGTGGCAGGGGCCAGTGCGCTGCTCTAGCTGCGCGCTCTCCTGGCACCATCTCTCGCTCTCCTCCTCCAATGCATCAGAGCGCCGGCTCGGTGGCGCCTGATTAAGGGAGATGTGCTGCTGCCCAAGCCGAAACGCATAGCCGCCGCCGTTCGCCACCGCGTGTACCCCTGCGTGTAGCCCTGCGTGTGCCACTATAATACAACAAACAAAGAGCCACGAAGTTTGCTGCTTAGGCACTGTAATATGTGTTCGTGAAGTTTCATTGCATGTTTTCCCTTTCTGCTCACCTGCGAAAGTGAGTTGAGATTGGCAAACACTGTCGAAGATAATGTAAAACGCCCCAGAAAAATCCTACCACCAGCGGCGACACTGCCATTCCTAGCGGAGCCACCATACACAGGCGTCGGCACGTACCTGTGGCCAAGGCTCGCAAAAACCGACCTAATTTCAACGGTGAGCAAAATGTTTTGTCACAACCAAAGTTTCAGAGGCAATCCAAAACGTTTTTATTCTACTAACACTACTCAGTTTTGAGCCGTGTATAATGAAGATTTATCGCCGCACTCGTGTGAGAGGCTTGTCGATAAAATAATTTTATGAATTTTTTTTCTCCACGAAATGAAATCTGTCAGCGGTTTATTCCGCAGGTTCCACTTTATTTTGTTAATATTATATTTGCCAGGTTTTACGCGCGGACATCGTTGACCTATGCATTGTATGGGGCGACGTGAAGCAGCTGGTGTTCTGGTTTGCACAAATGCAAGATGAAAATCGAAAGTTGATGTTTGTAATTATTTAATGGCGATATCAGTACACTCCCCAAGAAGCCGCCACACCCATAAATGCGGCAAAGGAAATATTATCTTCTTTCAGCTTTCTTTTGAAATGATTTCTGACGGTCAGAAAGGCACCTTATCGAGCAAGAGTATGCCGCATCAAGTAAGTAAAAATCATATGTCTCTCTCCTTCACTAAGCATTAGGAAGGTCGCCAGTCTCGGATGGCAAGCGTTAGCACTTAGCGAGAAAGCGCACCATGCCTAAAACAAGCGTGCAAAAATAGCCTTTGCTCACGCTTCGCAAGTGTCATGCATCCCGCGAGTCATGTTTATGCACTGGCGAGTCAAATCACTCTTCCTTGATTAGGAAGCGTGATCTTTCAGCGTGAACACACGCCACGCTTAGAACAAGCTTGCAAAAAAATCGTCGACACTCACGCTTGCTAAGCGTGAACCATTTTAGAGTGTAGGTGATGTTGTGCTCCTTGTAGATTGCGTGATGGTGGAGTAGTTGGATGTTAGCGACTAATTCCACGTAGGGTTCGTTATTGAAAGGGGGACAGAAGGCACTGAGCTGCCTTTGAGTATTCGATAATCCATGAGGTAAGTGCAGCGAACAGAACAAGGAGGAGGAGACAAAGGAGAGGAAAGACAGGGAGGTTAGCCAGTGTAAGTACCGGCTGGCTACCCTGTGCTGGGGAAAGGGGTAAAGGGAATAAAAGGAGAAAGAAGAAGAGGGAAAAAAATGGAAAAAAAAAGAGAAAATTCACACAGTAACGCGAAACTACGCGCTACAACGTTCAAAGGCGGTCGCACAATTCGCAGTTCCTTAAAAACTTCAACAGAGCCCTTAAGGCCTTCAGTGCCGAAGCCCGTCTGGACCAATGTCCTAGAGCTTTTTCCTCTGTAAAGGGGCGATTGTCCAGTTTTGCGAGAGCGGTCACGAGCACTTTTCTTCGCACTGCGTAACGGGGACAGTCACATAGGAGGTGTTGAATCGTCTCCTCGCAGCCGCAGGTGTCACAAGTAGGGCTGTCGGCCATGCCAATGCGGAATGAATATGAGTTCGTGAATGCCACGCCGAGCCACAGGCGGCACAGAAGTGTCGCTTCCGCTCGTGGCAACCCTGGTGGTAGGCGGAGTTGCAGACGTGGATCCAATTTGTGGAGACGTGCGTTCGTGAAATCACTGGTGTTCCACAGATTCTGCGTAAGCTCGCGGGCGAGGGAGCGAAGACTTGTGGCTGCGTCTGTTCTTGACAGCGGTATGGGTATAATCTGGGCACCATCATGAGCCGACCGGGCAGCGTCATCCGCACTGTCATTTCCTGAAATTCCACAGTGTCCCGGTATCCACTGGTAGATGATGTTGTGTCCCGTGTTGATTGCGTGATGGTGGAGCAGTCGGATGTCTGCGACTAGGTGCTCATTTGGTCCATGGTTGAAAGGAGACATCAGACACTGAAGGGCTGCCTTTGAGTCACATAAGATGGACCATGAATGTGATGATTTGTGAACTATAAACTCCAGAGCAGCACGGATAGCTGCGAGTTCTGCAGCCGTCGATGACGTAATGTGAGATGTCTTGAACTTGAGGGTGACGCACTCTGCGGGAATCACCACTGCTCCAGCAGAACTATTTGAGGATACAGAACCGTCTGTGTAAACATGGATGCGTCCTCTGTGCTGTTCATGTAGCACTGAAAGCACGGTTTGTTTGAGGGCGAAAGTGGACATCTCCGTTTTCCTTTTGATACCGGGAATAGCAAGAAGAGCCTGGAGTGGATGGAGGCACCACAGCGGTTGAGGTGGTCGTGCTGCAGGCGTGAAGTTTGATGGTAAAATTCCATGGTTGGCGGCAATAATCTTGCTAAACGCTGAACGAGGTCGAGCGGCAGGAAGGGAGGCGAGATGATGCGATGGAAGGCGGGCGAAGTGCCTGATATGCATCCTTAAAGTGTCGACTTGAAGATACGTGTTGATGGGGTGGTCATGCGCGATGGCTATTGTTGCAGCCGTGGACGCACATCTGGGAAGACCAAGGCAAATTCGCAGAGCTTGCGCTTGTACAGATTGGAGGGCACGGAGGTTGGTCTTGCCGGTCCCACCCAGTACAGGTAAGCTATAGCGCAGGAGACCGAGGAACAGTGCGTTATAGAGTTGGAGCATCGCACTCACAGACGCACCCCATGACTTGCCCGCAAGAAATCTGAGCACGTGGGTTATCATGACTAATTTCCTTTTTAGGTAGGATATTTGAGGACTCCAGGAAAGGTCGCGATCTATTATCACTCCTAGAAACCGGTGCGTCTTCTCGTAGGCAATTGGCTGTCCATTAATTCTTATAACGTACGGTTTCATTGCTTTACGCGTGAAAGCGACTATAGAGCACTTCTCGCAGGACAGCTCCAGACCTCGTGCTCGAAGATAACCTTATGTTAGTGTGGCCGCTTTTTGAAGTCTGGCGCGCACCTGAGGACGCGTCGCTCCTGATGACCAAATGCATATATCGTCTGCATAGATCGACACATGGACGGATTCCGGAAGGGTATGGACCAGGTCGATGAGCACCAGGTTAAATAGAGTGGGGCTCAAAACTCCGCCTTGTGGTACGCCTCGGTACGTGTTGCGTTGTGATGACGCACCGTCCTCTGTTTGCACAAAGAATGACCTGTCCTTCAAGAAGCTGGATATCCACCGAAAAACAAGGCCGCCTAGGCCGACCTCACCCAAGGCGTCCAGGATGGCTTGATGGGTTACGTTGTCATAAGCGCCTTTGACATCCAGGAACATTGCCGCTGACAGTCTCCTGAGGCTTTTTTCGTGCTGAACAGACGAGACAAGATCTATAACGTTGTCTATAGAAGAGCGTCCGCGTCGAAAGCCTGCCATAGCGTCAGGATATAACCGGTAGTGTTCTAGATACCACTCTAGACGCGTCAGCACCATCCTCTCCATCACCTTTCCTAGACAACTGGCCAGAGCAATGGGACGATAAGACGCCACATCTAGGGGTGATTTACCTGGCTTGAGCAAAGGCACAAGGCGGCTGGACTTCCATGCAGCCGGAACTTCTCCATCACGCCATGAATTATTGTACACGTCTAGAAGTGCATGCCGGGCTGTGTGACCGAGGTTTCCAAGAGCTGCGTATGTCACCCCGTCAGGCCCAGGCGATGAGGAACGTCTGCACGCTGCCAACGCCGCCTGCAACTCCTCGATGGAAAACAGATTGTCCATACGAGAATCCCGCGAGATTGGAACATCACGGGGATCACGTATAGCGAACGATGGCGGTAAACCAGCAACTTTGAAACAGAAGTCCTCCGCTACGTCGATCTCTCTGCGACCTTGGTAGAGAGCCAGGCATTTGAAGGGGTGGCGTTGTTGCGGTGATGTTCGAAGACCACGCACTGTTCTCCATATATGTGACAGGGGTTTACGTGGATCAAGGGTATCACAGAAGGTCTTCCATCTTAGAGACTGCAGGGAGTTAATCCGACGCTGGATCTTCTTCTGTATGCGTCTCGCCTCCCGTAGGTCGTAGATGGACTTGGTGCGCCTGTACCTTCTTTCCGCGCGACGGCGGATTGCTCGAAGCCGCTCCAATTCAGCTTCGAATTCAGAAAATTTAGGAATAGGCCTGAAAGATCTTGTTGCTTCTTGAGCAGCAGCGTTAATTAGCTTCTCGATGTTGCCAGGCAGACAGTCCTGGATCTATTGGCAATTCTTCTCCATGAGCAATGTGTATTTAGGCCAGTCGATGTGATGAAGAACTGTAGTAGAGTGTGACTTGCGTATGCCGTCGATTTTGACATATGTTGGAACGTGGTCACTACCATGCGTTTCGTTGTCCGTGAACCATTTCACACTGGCACTGAGGCATCTTGAAACAAATGTCAAGTCCAGGCAGCTGCTGTATGTCAATCCCCGCAGAAAAGTGGGACTGCCATCATTTAGGCAGCAGAGCTCATGGTCCGACGCGAAGGATAGTACACGTCTGCCTCGACAGTCCATCTTTAAGCTTCCCCATAGCGGATGATGCGCATTGAAGTCGCCGGTAATAACCCATGGTCCAGGTGTCGCTGTTAAAATTGCACCCAGTCGTGCGTTGTCAAATCGACTATTAGGTGAAATGGAGGCACCTATGAGCGTGAGTGCGACGTTCTTGCATTTTATAGTCAAACACACATACTGATTGTCGTCATCAGGTGCCACTGGGTGTAAAACATATGTGAAATCGCATCTGATATAAACAATGACTTTGCTGCGGTCGGTACAGGTGGCAGACATGAAAGCTTCATATCCTGATAGGCGGATGGCGCTCTCAACGTTGGGTTCACAAATGACGATGATTGGAAATTTGTTCTTAAAAACAAACGGACGAAAGTCCGAAATACGCGATTTAATGCCTCTGACATTCCATTGGAAGATAGACGCTTCCTTGACCTCTTTAAGGAACGAATGTAGAGGAGCAGCCATGGTGCTTCTCAAGACCGGACAGTACCGGATACAGGGCATCCAGTATTTGAAGTGCGCCTCGAGCCGCCGGAGTGTGTATGGCGGTCAGCAGTGCTCGTAGCGTGTTCATAAGGGCCCTTATCATGGTGACAACTTGTTTGTCGTTGTCTTGGTTGCTGCCAGAAGGTGAAGCATGATTCGGCGAGCGTGCTACATCTTATCGCTCCGCTGGTGGATCTAGCCGTGGCAATGGCGGCCACTCCTCGCTTGAGGCAATGATATGGGAGACATTCTGCTGAGGAATCTCATTGCTGCTATTGCTAGTTGTATGCAGAAGTTGCTGGACTGTCAGTGGACGCGGTGCATCCTTAGCAATAGCAGTGGGTTTCCTAGATCTCCGGCGACGTGAACGTCGACGTCGCACCTTAGCGGCAGCCTCCCTGTGCGAGGAACCATCCCTGACCATTTGCCTCAAGACTTTCGCCTCATTTTTCACATGTGGGCAATTCTTCGAAGTTGCATCGTGAGAGCCCTGACAATTTGCGCACTTTTGGTTTTCTGCACGACAGGCGTCGGAGCTGTGCGAACCAGAGCACCGTGAGCATACGGCAGCGTTTGTGCAAACCGCACTAACGTGCCCTATCCTTTGACACTTCCTGCACTGAAGCGGCTTTGGCACAAAAGGCCGTACAATGTGTCGGAAGTGACCGACCTTGACGTGGGACGGTAGGCTGTCTCCTTTGAAAGTTAACTTGACACACTGCGAGTTTCCCAGGCGGCGGGCTTGCAATATGGCAATTCCCTCTGTCGCCGGCTTGATGAGTATATGCAGGTCAGCATCGCTTATGGAATTATCTACGTCATACACAACGCCGGCCGTAGAGTCATGATGGTCTTGTTTATAGCAGCGTACGTTGATGCTATCCAGCACCTTAACGTTGCTCAGAATGTCTAGCGCGCTGCGGTTTGTGACATCTATAGCGAGGATGTTCTTACGGCCGTTGATCCTTATATCTTTGATCTGACCCGGAACAAGTGCCTCGAGCGATACAGATGTGGCTTGGCGGTTGATCCGGTTCAGATTGTCGCTAGCAGCCACAGGCACATATAAAATGGTGAGGTCTGATGGCTTTCGCGTCGGGATCACAGTTGCCTTACTTGTGGAAGGAGACGTCCTGACGAGCCTTCTCTTTGCTTTGTGCTTCGCTACGGGCACGAAGTCGCTGTCATCCGAGGTTTCATCACTGGTCCCTGAGTAGATCACAGTGTCCTCGCTGTAGGTGTCACTCGGGCGACTAGACCGCTTTCTCGGTGCGGTCGCTGTTGACGTAGAGGGACCAGGAACCTCTCCAGGCGACTCCACGTCCATCGCCGTAGTTAAGGGAGTGGCGTCTCCCACAAAGTAGCTTTAAATTCTCAGAGACAAAAAGGCAACGTTCCACACAGGACACTTCGTCGTCGTCGTCCCAGCGAACAGAACAAAACTGCCACTATAGTGCACTGCACTTAAATGACAAAAAAAAAATGAAGACCAGTTCGTTTCTTTATTATTATTTAGATGTAGAAAGTTGTCAAAAAGAACACGTCCGAATCCTGAATTGCAAATTCCTGACTCAAGCAACAATAAAAAGGAAAACAAAGAAGAAGACACCAACAGCGCGATAAAAAAACAAACGCAAGAGCCCAAATAATATTTAGAAGCATTTTTAGCGCAGTAGTAAATTTTTATCTTGGTCAAACAAAATCTCCTGCTTTCTGTCGACAACAACACTGATTTTATTAATTTTTGAGTAGCGTGAGAACTTGCGTTACTCATTTGTAGACTCCCCCCCCCCCCAGCTCCCCATTATTCCTAAATAACAAAAAGCAAAGGCAAAAACTATCCAGAAGCGTGTCCACATGAATCTCGGTGTTCATAAACGTATTATGATACTAAACCACCAAAATCCCCTTGCATGACTAGTGAAAAAGCAGAATTTGGAGCAAGATAAACAACAACAACAACAACAACAACAACAACAACAACAACAACAACAACAACAACAACAACAACAACAACAACAACAACAACAACAACAACAACAACAACAACAACAACAACAACAACAACAAACATTCCAATTTAGGAGAAGCTTACGGCGACTACGCAAACTACATTTCGTTAAGTCGTCCACATATCGCCTTGCATATATCGACCTGAAGCCTTTATCATATGCTACCTTATTATGCATGCGCCATCGATTTCAATTTCCAAGTGTTGCGTGCTTAAAACAGGGAGGAGGTAATATTTTCCTAGAAACCGCAGCTCGTCTAGTGGTGAATTTCCACATTTAGGCATCATGCATTTTTATGAGCGAGAGGAAACAGTGCTCGGGCAGTGAACGTGCCGACGAAATCACGTTTCCCTCAAGCGTGTTGATCTGAATATATATGGGAGTGAGTCACGACAGGTTCCACGCTTGCCATGTGCGAAACATTAAGTCAGAACACAAAAGAATGCTATGTATGCCCACATAAGGAAAATATATGGGTAGGGGCTTGGAAGGGCGGAGTGGAGAATATTGGCAAAGGCAGAAAAGACAAAAGGCGCAGGAAACGGGCTATTTCACTTGACTGATCGATGTTTTCGTAGTTGAAAAGAACGCAAGGTGCCTCTTTTATACAGTCTGTTATCCGTTAAAGTGATCCACTTTTTAAACGTTCTTGCATTTCAGTACAAGGATCTTTTTTCGGAACTGTATTATGGAGCTCATTTCGGTCTTGGTCCATTACTGCGTGCTTTCTGTCCGTTAATACTTTCCAAGAGAAAAGGAACACCCGGTACTTGTCTTAACTGAAAAGCATCAGTCATCTTAACGGACCACAGAAGTACCCAACAACAGAAGCTCAAGAACAGGAGTCCTACAAGCAGGCAAATAAAAGTAGCAATATCAATTCAATTTTTCTCCTGCACTGTTCTATTATTTCGGTGTTTGAGAGAGACCTTTAATTTTCCATCTTTCTTCCTTATTTCGACATTCCGTCATTTTAATGCGACTAGCACTCTTTGCCTACTTCAGACGTTTTGAATCCATCCATCCATCCATCCATCCATCCACCCATCCATCCATCCATCCATCCATCCATCCATCCATCCATCCATCCATCCATCCATCCATCCATCCATCCATCCATCCATCCATCCATCCATCCATCCATCCATCCATCCATCCATCCATCCATCCATCATTCCATCCATCCATCCATCCATCCATCTTACGCCGACCTAGTGGCTTCTATTGTCTACAGTCTGGATGCCTGTATTCACTCTTCGGTACACGTTATGGTGCCTCCTCGCCAGGGACGAACCTGAAGAAGAGATTCATAGAGATACGTGCGCGGCTACAACAAGGAAACATCGAGCCTCAGCAGAACACTATGCAGAGAGCAGCACAAGCCGCAGCTCGCCGTCGTCGCCGGGTGGATAGTTCAGATCGTACTCGCCAAAACGACGCGAAGAGGCTTTGGCGCGAAGACTGTGCCGTGCATGGCGCCGAAAATGGAGCTCCTTATAGAGTCGCTCCTGCATGCTTACCCTGCGACTGTACTGCTTGTGCCGCGCAGGCCTGCGCCTTTTTCTGACCGGAAACTGCAGTTCAATGCGATATAATCGCCCTCGTTATTACTTGAGCTAATCTGTGACAACATTTAAATTGGTCTACTACAAAACTACTGTATTCGGCTGCCAACGTCGTCAAAACAGGCACTTGTCTAGCCACATTTCTTTTTCAACACGCTGTACCGGCATTTACAAATTTGTCGACTAAGTAATCACAAAGGTACAACGGTTTATTAAAAACCCCGAAGCCTGCACTTATATTATTTGAATTAGATAGCAAATTCAAAACATTTGAAAGCTCTTCGTTTTGTTTTATTGCAACGTTTTATTACAAAAATACAGGCTTGAATATTTTCAAAGCAGAGGGGCAATCCCTTCGGCGTCGTTCTGACACAAATCACGTCTTCGCCGACGCGGGTGCAAAACTTTCGACGAATATGACCGTGTGATGAAAGTGGGAGCAGCATTATTTTTTTCACGCCACGCGCACGCATAACAACCTTGAGAGTTGTGGTGCGTATAAAGTGATAGCCATACCTATCCAAGTGATTCGCATTTTAATGTTTCGTGCACGCATACGCTTTACTTTCACGTTGGGTTGATGTCTCCTTTGAAACGGAGGAAGATTCCATGCCTGTAGTGCCGCAAGGACAATGACGAAAATAAGCCACAGAGAACATAGAGAACCAGAAGAAATGATTAGCGTGCGGTATTAAACAAAAAAAGCTTTGTCCAGATTCCTTCGGTGCAGAAAGTTCATAGCGACACTAGCGAATATACCGTCTATGATTCTTTCAGCACTCGAGATAACTGCTTATTTAGAATTCATCGTAAAAAGGGGTGGTTAGAACAACGTCTAACGTCACTTTTGCCGAATATACCCTTAAGGCCTTCCAGTGCCGATGGCTTCGTGGAAGTCACAGTGTCATTGGATCTTTGCCTGCCTCAGCTACAGATCCTAATGCCATTTATAACGAGTTGCTAAATACGTTGTTTTCAATATGTCTCAAGACCTACTAGACATGGTGAATTATTTTATAAAGAAGGCTTGGATTCCTCCTTGACACAATCAGGCCGCCTGGCTTTGCCCTATTTGATCAGCCCCACCGAATCGACATCTGCTCTTTCAACGTATGTTCTGTAGCTACATATAGACTTGATATCATGCACGACTTCATCTTAATGTGAGTGTCCATACTCTGTTTCTTCGACACCTGGGATCTTCCACATGACATCACCGACTACATGTGCGGCATGTCAGCAAATCGGGCCTTGGTCTTGGCCTTACAGAAACGAGGAAATGAGTGCGTCATTCAAATTCGTAGCAGCACCGGAGGTAGACTTTCCTGACGTGTGCGCACGTCGTAACTCAGAGGCCATTCTGGCTTCCTCAGTGTACCATGTGTCGCGAGGGGCTCAACATGGGACCTACTGCGGACTTCTCGACACACACCTTCGTTCCTCAGCACGTTGGACCCTAATTTCTAAGGGTGATTTCAACGTAAACGCGAAGGATCCCCACAACGCTTGGTTCGCACTATACTGTGTGCAAGAATACCTCGGCATAAAATTTGTGTCACATACACAAAGCAGCGCTTCGCGCACCGGTTCTTGTTTAGACTTTGTATTTACAAACATGAAAGCACCCTTACTGGCTCGATGCGATATAATCGCCCTCGTTATTACTTGAGCTAATCTGTGACAACATTTAAATTGGTCTACTACAAAACTACTGTATTCGGCTGCCAACGTCGTCAAAACAGGCACTTGTCTAGCCACATTTCTTTTTCAACACGCTGTACCGGCATTTACAAATTTGTCGACTAAGTAATCACAAAGGTACAACGGTTTATTAAAAACCCCGAAGCCTGCACTTATATTATTTGAATTAGATAGCAAATTCAAAACATTTGAAAGCTCTTCGTTTTGTTTTATTGCAACGTTTTATTACAAAAATACAGGCTTGAATATTTTCAAAGCAGAGGGGCAATCCCTTCGGCGTCGTTCTGACACAAATCACGTCTTCGCCGACGCGGGTGCAAAACTTTCGACGAATATGACCGTGTGATGAAAGTGGGAGCAGCATTATTTTTTTCACGCCACGCGCACGCATAACAACCTTGAGAGTTTCGCAGCATTATGGCCGCGGCCTGATTACAAGCTGGTTCCGGTGTTTATAGCATCACGAGCCTCATCTCGGCAGAAATGTCATAGTAATAGGAAAACGTTTAGTCAATCGATTGTTAGGAGACCTCATCTGCCATAGCAGTTTCTTGCAGTTTCTTGAAACGCGAACGTCATTGCCAGACCCGAGTAAAGGTAAGTGCCAGATCCGAGCTGCCAAAATTAACTGCAACCACCTGGCAACAAACGCGAATGAATATATACTGCTATAAATGGGAGGCGTCAATCAGGGGATGCCATTCTGCACGGCTTGCTCAAGGGAGCAAAATGGAATTACACCTAATGCATGCAAATGACACAGAATATGGTGACAACAAATGCAAATACGTTTCTGCCGCAGCTGTTGTTCTTCAAGCGAAAAAAAATCAGAAACATCGGCCCATCACATATTCTACGGGAAATGAAAGGTCAGATCAACGACGTCGTTTGACGCAGTGAATGTGAACTTTATGCCAGAGCCTCACAGCCGCCTGCAGATTTATGGTGTGAGTAGCATCATCATCACCATCATCATCATCATCATCATCATCATCATCATCATTATCATATTCTTACGTCCACTGTAGGGCGAAGGCCTCTCCCTGCGATCTCCAATTACCCTTGCCTTGCGCTAGCTGATTCCAACTTGCTCCTGCAAAGTTCTGAATTTCATCACCCCATCTACTTTTCTGCCATCCTCGACTGCGCTTCCCTTCCCTTGGGCCCCGTTTATCCCTCTAATGGTCCACTAGTAATTTACCCGACGCATTGCATGGCCTGCCCAGATTCATTTCTTTTTCCCAGTGTCAACTAGACCATCGGCTGTGCCCGTTTGTTCTGTGACCCACACCGCTCTCTGCCTATCTCTTAAAGTTACACCTAACATTTATCATTCCATGGCTTTTTGCGCGGTCGTTAACTTGTCCCTGAGCTTCTTAGCTTGTTCTGAAGTGAGTAGCATGGATCTATGCATATTGTTAACCGCGTAATATGCGTGGCGTTGCCCGGTGAGCGGCCTCTGCGTGTCAATATTATGAATTAATGATCCTCGGCGCGAGACTTTCCGACTTGGGTTTGCGTTGAGTGAAGTTTCCGAAAATCGAAGGTCTTTTCTTGTTTCTCTGTACCTCGCGCGGTCGATACGTTGTTAGTTTCAGAGGGTTTAGTAACAGGAAGTAGAGCAGGCTGACGCGAAAGGGTTTCCTTGGCTTATGGTCATTCCGAACTTGAGAAAGCTAACTACAAGAAACGACCGAAAGTGGCTACCTCAGTGAAACCCGACGTTTTTTGCGGACATGGTGAGGCTTGACTATGCTCCGTGTCGGTAACGGTAAAGTCCCCAAGGATCCGAATTAGAATGGATAACGCTTATTTTCTTGTTCCTGTAGTCCAACAACTGCGGTGATGGGCGGCAAGACTTGAGACTCAAGGTCATATTAACGCGTACGGAGCGTGCGCTTGTCCCTTGTCGCTGGCTTTGAAGTGACCGCTATCGGCTTTTTTACTGTTGCCTAGGAAACGTTGTTGTGAGTAGTAGCACAGAATCCGGTAAGAAGTTACTTTGTCACACGAGCAGCTTTCTGCAGGTCGTTAAAATTTGCCGCTACATTTTTATATCTATGTCATGATAAATTTTTTTATCTTATGACAGTCAGTATTTCCGTTATTTATTGCAAACGTGTTTGAATTAATTGCACCTTGTCCGAACAGAATCAATGGTGAAAGCGGACTGGTTATTTAGAGAAGAAATTTCAGCTAAAACCAGACAGTAAAACAAAAAATGCACTATTCCAAGTATACAATCTACAAGGTGCCGATCAGTGTAAAATTTGAATATACGTTCACACATCTACCATGGAAAATAAAATGAAGGATAAGGAAAATACATAATTTCCTTGGTTTAGAAGGTTCCAGCGTCGCAGACCAAAACTTATTAAGCTCTTTAAGCGTATGTTATCTATCCATTGAACTACAACGACTGTTCTTGTCTTCCAGAATGTTCACTATTTCTTTGTACGCATATTTATTTATTTACCCTCAGGGCCTTTGGGTGCTACAGAGAGCATGGGTACATGGCTGAACAAGAATAGAATCCAAAGTTGCGTATGAAATAAAAAAAATGAACTTTCAAAGTACAAAGATAAGCAAACGTGTTCAAGCTGCACATGCAGAAAAAGTTTTCATCGTGTCTTTGAAGGCCACATGATCTTCTATGCAGGCAATGAATGGGGGCAGGTGCTTACAATTTGTTGTAGTTTTCGGCCAGAAAGAGTGCAGAAATAAATTTATACTGCAGAATGTGGCGTGAACTTCATGTGTATGGTTGACACGTGCTGAACGTATTGATAAGTAAGTTGGTTCGGAAACCAGTTCACTTTTTAAAAATGGGTTAGTGAAATAAATCTTGGGAAGTAAGCATAGACAGAAGAACTTCCTTCGAACATATAAGTTAGTAGAGCTAGTTGCGATTCCATTAAGGAAACACTCGCAGTACGGGCATAGTTAGATAGAATGAAACACTACACGATTTTGAACTGCTTCGATATCGTCAATTAAGGTACAAACAACTGGATCCCATATTGCGGAGGCATATTCGAGCTTACGTCGAACTAGGGTGAATTACAAAGTGAGCTTAAGAGGAAGCTTTAGCTCGGGTGCTCCTATCTGAATACACGTAAAGGAGAATTCATCTTTCTCGTCAACCACGGCACCAAACTTGACAAGGTTCCTGCATTTAAAAGAAAAACTTAAACTGTAGTGAAAGCTGGTTTCGAACATTTCATTTAGCTTGTCAATCTTTTAATAAAAATTTGCTAAGTCCCAAATTTTCACAACACGAAAGTATAAGGTTTACAACTCCGTGACTCAGCAATGAAGAATGATATCACAATTCTGTGAATGGCATATTACAGTAAATCTAAAGCGAACAAAATTGATATGTTAGACATGAAACATAAGAAAAATGTAATGTGTAAATGCAGCTTTTGCAGAACCCTTGTATCCAACCTAACAAATTCACGTAAAATAGAAATTAACATATCGAATTTGTCCGCTTTCAGTGATCTAATGAATGCCCTTTGCAGAACCGCGCTATTTGTTCTTGATGCAGATCTATTACTTTGTAAACTTCGTGGTTCTATTTTTGATTGCCTGGTGTACTGCTTGTTCTTGGCAGAGCATAAAAGAACGCAGCTTCCATGGTTACTTAAAAGGCAAAGCGGGTTTCTATGTAGAAAAGCACTAAGTCGCGCTCAAAGCTGTGCATATCAACAAATCTTTTGTAGTTTGAATGCGAAAACGAATATTGCAGAATGCACCACTATTGATGCAGCAGTGAGAGCAGAAAAAAGACCCATCAGAGCACAATACTGCCAAAACAATTGTGGGTTCCATTGTACAATTCGTTTCAACGCATAAATTGGATATATGTTAGGGTGAAGGCGCGCATAAGGACCACATTATCGTAATCATCAGTATGTAATGCTTATCTGAACACATGCGCCATGCGCGTAGCGCCCAGTAGCTCACTGTCCAGCACCCACGGCAGCCAGAGCAATAATTTTATCTCCATGAAATGATGCATGACGAAAGAACGCACCAACGCTCTTCCTTAGCTGATAAGCCAGACATTGTTGTTCATAACACAAAAATTTCCCCTTCAAGGCATAAAGCAAATCAGAAGTCGTGTACACAAACATATAGTAAGCACACGATGATTCCTTATGTGTAGAAGTGACAGAGGGCAAAGGGTGAAACACGAATCTAATTCCCCATGTTGAAGTACGAAACAAGTTGGCGCGTTCAATATGTGAAGAACTACAACGACACAAGAACAAATCACGAAAAGAAAGAAATTATTGACTGCAGCCAATTCGAAAGGAATCTAGCTGTTTAAAATCCTACCCTACGAACGAATGTAACCGATATATTTTTGTCGTCTCCCATTCAATCACTAAAAATATTATTAAGCGTTGTTTTTATGTTGGACACTGCAATATGGCCACTCCTTTCACCTGTCACAAGAGAATTCAGAATAGAACACACCATTAATCCGTCAAAAGTCGTGTTTGCGGAAACTATTGCCTTGTTATTGTTTTCTGCCGTCCGCCTGTTTTATGCTTTCTCTGAATTTCCTTCTTCGCGCTCCCTCGTTGTCTTCAGGCATACATCGTTTTAGAGCGCAGCTCTTTGGCGTCCGTTCCTGGGTTTCGCGTCGTCGTCGGCGTCGTCGTCGGCCTCGTAACCAGCTCCGCCCCCCTTTCATCCACCCAGCGCTAGCAGCGACCGACTGATACCGCTGGATGCCGCTGACGCCGCTAGAGAGTCAAGATAACGTGACTGCATAGAACACCGTCGCCGCCATGCAGAAAGAGGAGGAAAGGGTCCCCCCCCCCCCTGTTCTTGTGTGGCGGATAGCTGGGGTTGACTCACTATCGCCGTCAGCGGCATCAGTCAGTCGCTGCTATCTCTTCCCTCCTCCCTTTATCGTGTTGTCCGCTTGCTGCGCGCGCTTCTGCCCCCATCGTTTGCCGCTGGGTGTACACGCCGCCCCCCTCCGCTTCCGCTTACTGCTGGTTGCTCTCGACGGCGGCGATGAGCCTCCGCTTCGGCGGCGCGAACTGCAGGGTCTTCTCGGCGGCGGCGATGAGCTTCTGCTTCAGCCTCGCTTACTGCTGGTAGCTCTCGACGGCGGCGATGAGCCTCCGCTTCGGCGGCGCGAACGGTAGGGTCTTCTCGGCGGCGGCGCTTAGCCTCTGCTTCTCCCACGGCTGTGACAACCTCGCGAGGCACTTGTATAGATCTCGTCTTTGAGAATCAAGCATTGGTGTACCAAGTCGAACATATATCAGTCTATTTCTCCGACCACAAAGCTTCCTTCATGACTGTCAAGAACTGTTAGTGGAGTCTTTGTTAAAGGAATACGTGTGAAAAATAAAAAAAAAATTATGTGATAGCGCATACATGTGTTGCTCGATTTCTTTGCCTCAATCTATCCAAAAGGTGAAACAGCTTATTTGCTGCGCTCAAATTTCGCATTAGGAAGTAACGTAATCGTCGGTAATTTTTTTTTTTTGCGAAACGCTGCTCGCTGTGAAAGGTTGTTTTTTCATTACAGAAAGGTGCGCCCATGTAGCGTGTGAAAATTCAAATATAATGAAAAGTTTTACTTGAATAAGTTGCTACAAAAGTATAAGCACGAAATAATAGAACTAACCGTCTGATATTATAAGACTGTATTCGATGTGGCGGGTCATGGTAATATAGATTTACGAGCACTACAAGAAGCAGTGAGCAACGTCCTGAAAGCCCGTGATAAGCTTACTTTCATGCTTGCAAGGGTAATAATTTTTTCAATATTTCGAGATGCTCACGCATTTAGGTACTGTTAGGAGGTTCCACTAGTAACAGTGAACATCCAGACTACATAGAAAACGAACACACAGGATACAGAAAAATCAGTTCGCGTTGATAGTTTCTGGCTAGAAGCACCACAGACCTGCAAACACGCATAGGCAAGAACCATACGAATGCGGCAGCAGTGTTCAGAGAATATGTGCTGACTTGAGTTGGTGCTTATCTACAAGATGTCACTATAAAAGGTGCATAGGTAAGTAAGTATACATGTCCAGTAAATGTACTGCTCAGCACAAGGATTTCCTGTAGAGCGTGCACCGCCACAGCAACATGCTTTGTGTGGCAAAGAGAACTATCTAAGTAAATGAAAATGAACGCAGGATTTTTGAGTAGCTTGCTATTTTTTGGCTGTGTAACATTCTGAAATTTGTATAAAACTAAATATATAAAGGGGTGCAAAATAATATAAAAACGGGAAAAAATATACGTGTATTGGGGACGATTTGTACTAATGAAAAGAGTGGCGGTTCAGACTTCGTGACGCGGCATCAGTGTTCCCGTGGGTGCAGATGCTGCGCCGGCTGCTTCGAAACTAGAGGAGCGGGCTAAGAAAGAAAGCTTTAGACACTCAAAAAAAGCCTCAGCAACGCCGTTGTTCTCAGTTTGTGTATGATAAATGAAAACGCATCATAAATAATTCTGAAAAATGAAATATTGAATCATTCTGAAAGATTTTTGAATGTCCCTGAAGGTGACGAGGTCTCTAGCTGTATAGTGAAATTATTGTCGATGTGCTCTGAAAGCGTTCGCATAACGATATTTCCTTTTGCAGGGTCAAATGCCCTAAAGCTGCCACCGAAATCCCACGGTACGGTGAAAATATGCCCTTTAGGTACAGTTGTATGGCGTTAGTGACAAAAAAAGGACAGACAGTGCTGTGGATAACTGGACAGGGGCGGCAACACTGCCTTGTCCTGTCCGATAACTATTGTCCCAATTTCCACATTTTTCGGAAGTGAAACCTTGTACCAAGCTTAAATTCATGCACAGTTGCATCATGCCGGAATTTATTTATTTATTTATTTAATTTCTTATTTATTTAGTCAGCTAGTTAGTTATCCTTTTAAAAATTGCACGGAACGTGTAATTTGGTTTGTTGAGATGAGTTATCTGTACAGGTGGATATTATGTATACAAAAAATTCCAATGTACAGGTAGTTTTACCTGAATATGTACACTAATTACCCTTTCATTTGTTCCATTTCTTAGATGCTGAAATTGAGCAGCAGTAAAGTCATGCATGCTTAGCGGAAATTATTAAAGACTAGCAGGAACAATGACATTTGCGTCTCCGAAATGTGATACCAAATATATTTGCGTTCCTATTACCAGTTTCACAAGAATCCCCTATCTCTATGAATTGGGAATGACAACTGCAACGCCAATACATAATTTTACACACATGGGAGACGGATGCTTGAAAGGGACGCTAGTGTCTCAGAATATCACCTATGCAAATAGAAATTAATTCACTACGTCTCGGTTTCAACTTTGCTATTCAACAAGCAAATAGTTTTGAATACTTTATTAGGGCATCGTTTTAATTAGCTACATTGTCCTTTCAGTATGTCCCGCAAATGATATCAGCTTCCATGTAATCCACTTGAACGGGCACAAGTGCGTTATTCTTCACAAATAAAAAAATATGTCGGCAAAAATACGTTCCTACGAAAAAAAAATAAACACAGATTCGGTACCACTTGGGGTGAAGTGGGAATATCTGACAATAACTACATGAACATCTGCAACTATTTGTTGAAAATCTGTGTAATCGCTGCATTGAGATGACAATTCGTGCTACTTTATAATGTACAACACGAATATACAGAGTAAGTTTCTTCAAGACTATGCAGATTTGCTTAAAGAAGGCTACGAGTGTAGCGGACGTGGTATTCTGGCAGATAACTTCCTTAGTGATGCGGACATTCTTTGCCGCTAGTAACGTAAGTCTCAGAAGAATAATTAAAAAAAGTTTGTTCTTGAATTTTTCTTTAGAGCCTGGGAGGCTGTTATTCATATGGCAAATATAAAATAAGCCGCACTTTATTACATGCCCATTTAAGAAAATGGGCGTGCCACAAAGTGTGTCTGATTGCACCTAATAACTGTGCCCAAAATAACTGATATCAATGCTTCCATGTTTTTGTCTAGTTAACAAGTAAAGAAAATATTACACAAACTTTAGAAATATATCGGTTCGAAACCAGCTAAGCAGTGCATGCGGCTGATGCGAAAAATGTAAAGGCCATGAAATGAACAAGCTTAAGACAAATATGTTAATGAGACTTTGTCATTGAAGAACTTTGTTTAAATTCTTGTACACATGCAACGGCCAGTGAAAAATCTCAATGACGCTGTCATTTGTTCCAAGGTATTACGCAGGAGCAGCTGTCGCCAGTCGTGTATAGTAATCGCACCGAAATTATAGTCGCAACAGAGAGCACGTATACAAAGCAGGAGTTCTGCATAATATACGAGGGCGAGTCGAATTAAAGTGAGCCTATGCGAATATATGACAAACGGGGTACTTTATTTGAAAGTAGTCTCTATGAGCATTTGGACATTTGCCTCATTGACTAACAAGTCACGTGATTCCCGTCTCATAAAACTCCTTGGGTTGCTGCTTCAAAAAGTCTGCAAGTGACTCCCATACGTCATCGTCCGACACGAATCTGGTTCCCTTAAGCTGATCCTTCAGGTGCCCAAAAATGTGGAAGTCGCAAGGCGAGAGGTCTGAGGTGTATGGCGGATATTGCAGCGTTTCCCACTTAAGCTTTGCCTGTTTTGTATTAACCCCATGAGCGACACGGCGACGGGAATTGTCGTGGAACAAGATGACCCTGTTCATCAAATTTCCACGTCGTTTGTTCTTGATTGCGACACGCAGGCGATCCGATGTTTCACGATATCGGAACTAATTGATAGTCTCTCGAGATTTAGCAAATTCTATCAGCAATGGCCCCTGACGATCGAAAAAAAAAGTCACCAAGACCTTTCCGGCGGCAATGACGGCCTTTGCTTTATAGGGGGGGGGGGGGTGAATTTGAATGTTTCCACTGTAAGCTTTGCCGTCGTGTTTCAGGCTAGCAGAAGTGGCACCATGGTTCGTCTCTGATCACAATAGCAGGCAAGAAATCGTCCCCCTCATTCTCATATCATATCAGTTATGTCAAGGCAGCGCCGAACTTCTCCGTATTCTGGTTGTAGTTCAAAATCTTAGGAATCCATTGCGCACACGAGATCCGATAAGCGAGATGTCCATAATTTATGGCGTGAACCGAACCCTGACTGATGTTCACACGCTCTGCCAGTTCATCGATGCTTATCCTCCGTTCTTGTCTCACCGACTCATCAGCCTTTGCAATTTTGTTGGGGCTGATTGCACGGTGGCTTTGGCCCTGTCTTAGATCGTCTTTGCAACTTTCACGTCCTTCTTTGAACCACTTGCTCCAGCGTTTCACACTGGCCAATGAAATGCAATGTTCAATGTACACGGAAGCCATACGGCGACTAATTTCTTTTTTTTGGGGAAACACCTTCAGCTGTCAAAAACGCCACCGCACCATGCTGATCAATTTCTGGAGCGTGCATTACGTCACGCACTCATGTTCAATCCAGTGTATGAGAGCCTTAAAGAACATTTATCCTCACACCTGCTTGTCACTTTTGTAAATGAGAGATGCTTGTGTGCTACGCGCATGCCTCGCAGATAATGAACCGAACCATTATTGCGCGGGGTGGTTAGGCTCTCTTTCATTTGAGTCGCCCTCGTACATTAGAAATGCGAAGTTACAATGGAATATAAAATTGCGAAGATACAGCTTGATAAAGGGCAAAAATGTCTCACTGGAAACAAAGTTCACTGCACGTATACACAAAACCTCGCAACAAAATATTTAAATATACGTGTAAGTCTCCAATAAATCTACGTATCTAAGAAAGTCACCGTATATAATGCGTCAAACAAGGCAAATAAACATGTTGCGCAATCACAGATTCACAGAAACCAAGATCCCGCCCCATTCTATCCACTCCCCACTCCCCCCCCCCCCCCTATACACGCATTAGAAGGCGGCAAGCTTGCTCCCCGCGTTTCTCCTATGCGCACACAAGACTGAGCCACCATCGTCGACTCAACCATGTGACCGCTCCTCACCCCCCCCCCCCCCCCCCCCTATGCTTTCACTTGCACATACAGCATGCGGCGCGCGGTCACGATGTTATCGCCCTTGGACTTTACACAGAACATGAGGGCGACGACAGGAATGCGCCCGGAGTGCCCATATAATTGCTATCGCAATAATATAATACGAGTGTCCGACAACTGAAGTGTCCCATGACCAATTACTTTCCGCAAAAGAAGTAACAAAATCGAACTTTCCGCATATGTGACAATTCGCTGCTCCGCAACAATGTATTTTTCTTTCTTTTTGTGGGGTGGGGCCACCAAAATAAAATAAACGCAAATGAAAGTATCTTGGCCACAATAGAATGTCTACTTTGGGCACCTAATGTGACTACCGAAGAAGGAATCAGGAGGAATGAACGTTTATTGTGAGAAACAGCGAGAAAGTGTTCTTTCTTCGCTAAAGGTGGGCGGCTCTCTTAGTCCAGAAAGCCCTTGGCTAATGCCGCAGCCCGGGCCTGGCCCACCAGACCTCGCTGATATTCCAGTCTCTGTGCCTTTAGCATTGCCTCCAACGTTTCTTCGATCGCTTGTAGCGGTTCTGAGGCATCATCTTGACAGGTTTTCTCACGGTGTGGGCACACCAACACCATGTGTTGCAGGGTGTCTGGTACATCACAATATCTGCATAGGTATGAGAATTTGGTGGGGTGCATCCGGTGGATGATAATTCCATGGACATATCGAAGAAAACGGGAGACGCTTGGTCCACGGAAAAACTTACGCATACTTCTCGGTATCCTGCATCGGCGATACAAGACTTTCCGGAGAGGTTGCGCTCCAGCGAACGCGGTGCAATCCATTGAGTCCCCACAGTGATGGCGGCGAGCGACTATTGTTTCTTTTTCTTGTCTGCTAGCCAGGAAGTGTCGAAAACTCTGCGAGGCAAAAATCCACTAGGCTAGAGAAAACAGAACGCGCACCAAAGTGCGGCGCGCGGTGGTCGGGGAAACACGAGGAAAATGGAAGTGCTCTGGTTGGCTCTGGCAGCCAGCGGGTAGGGTAGAGAGAACAAAAAAAAAAAATTGAAGGGGCTCATTGTGCCCTCGCGAATAAAAATCAAAGTAGAAAAAATAAATAAGAACATATTTACCCTTGCTGGCTTTAGTGTCTTGACATGGATGCTTTGGCGTAGGTAAAAAAAGGTTATTTTTTTATGTGCCATGACAGCACAAATGAACCACCGCAACGCTTCGTCTCATCGGACCTCACTCCGTGGTTTGGAAACCTGTCTGATAGTGTGTTGATTTGGCATGTCTCGTTGTATGTTCCTGATGTGCGACATTAGAACAGTCAATGCGCCTTTGGCGTCAAATGTTTATAACAAAATTAAATCCCCAAAGTTTCGCAATTGAAAAAGCTAAAGCACAACTTTGGAAATGCCAATGCACCTTTCACATCAAAAGGTTATGAGAACTTTGACGTAATAGTCAAGTAACAGTCCCGGACCAGGACGAATTTTTCTTTAGCTGCGAGGCTTTTCTTTCAAGGAACCCATATGGGTTTCCTTTGTAGCATTTTCTACGAACGGCTGGATGTCTGATTTTCTCTTCATTAATTATGACAACTTTATACCCATAAAGTTTCGGAATTGACATCCGTGCGCTCCGCAGGTTCTGCGGACTCTGCGAGATGCCGCAGCGACAGCGTTCGCCAAAACGCCCTTGAAACTTGTGCTCGGATTGGGCTGCTTGCGTTATGTGACTCCCGGTGCATGGGCGTTGCCGCGAAATCCAGCCCGAGTTCGCAATGTTCGCGGCAAAATGTTTTTTTCGAGCGTGAAAAAGATATTTTAAACAAGATCCAGAATGATTTTCGGCGCCGGGGGTTGCTACGGTCGGCGGTGCATGGACAGCACGAAAAAGTTTCGGGGGGGGGGGGGGGCTGGAGCACCATAAGCCCCCCCTCACCCCTGGCTACGCCCCTGGCGGTGACCGAGTTTTCTGCCTGCAGATCGCAGCTATAATCGTTAAACACGGAGTTGTTACAAGTTGCTGTACAAATTGTTGTAGACGGTAAAGGAAATAATGTAGACATTTGGAGGATATTTGGAAGTAAATAATGTTTTACTGAGCAAAACTTCTAACCAAGACAACCTACATTCACAGCTGCAGAGCGGCAAAAGCATTCGTAGTTCACGAGCATTCATGTATCGGGTGCGACACGTTACGGTACTGAGCTATGCTAGCTTTTGACCGCAGAAGCCCCATGCTTATAAATGTTCAATTTTCACGTCTAGCTCGCTCACAGCTTTGTGTTGACATCCCCTAATAGAATGTGCGGCTACTTTCGGAGCTCGAGAAGCCATCGCACATTTAAGATCCACGAGCGGCATCCATTTTTCCTCCCGCAGTTTCTGCTTATTATACATATATAAGGGCTTCTAATATTCCCATATTTACGCTCCGTATCAGCTCATTCCTCTTTCTAATACATCACCGCTGATTTCACTGTCCAGAGCACTGGCTATGTGCTCGTGTTATTGTGTAGGCGTTCTTGCCTTGCGTGACGGGAAGAAGTTACAAAGATGCAGAAGCCTACAGCAGACATACCGCACTCAACGTGCCTTATGTCTATGTCCATGTACTTTTATATGCAACCAAAGTATGCCCTATTACCGCCTTTGTTTGGCCTCCAATACACCAGGTCTGCTTCGACTGATTTATAGGAGGCAAGGTCGGAAACGAATGGGTCATGCGTCGTCAACTGCCTGTTCCATAGCTTGCATTTCTGATACAGCAGAGGGGGGGAAAGAGAAAAGCAGAAGGCAGGAAGGTTGACCAGAATAACATCCGGTTGGCTACCCTACACCGGGGGAATGGGAAAATGAAAAACAAATATGACAGGGATAGAGAGGAGGAAGGGAAAGAAGGAAGTTACCGGTTAGTTCGCTCACCCGTGTGGTCTAATAGAAATTGCATTAATAGTAACAGATGTTCGCAAAAGTCCGTCGTCCTCAAGAAGCACAAAAGCGCGTTCACCGCTTTGTAGGCCGATGAGCGATGGGGGCGGTGTTGAAGCAGTGTGCACAGCATTTGAATTGCTCCAGCTAGAAACATACTCTTGAAAACAACAACCGAAACAGTAGTAGAGAGGGATACGTGTTTATTATATGGTTACATCAATCTATGAAGTAAAGCTAATGAGGAAGAAGATTTGCTTGAGCATCCCAGTGCTAGTCGAATATATACCTTACTTTATATTGTTGAGAGATACATTAATGCCTCGTCTTCTGACTGGTCGCGTTATTCATTCTCCTTGGCTGTTGTTCACTCCTTAATTTTTTTAAATTTGAAAACACGATGCCTGAAGGGTTCGAATGATGATCACGATAACCACGTGACTTAGGGATTCTTTGGCGCCATCTCCGAGACACCGCCCATCCACTGCGCTCAGTCAGTGAGTCTATAGTTTGTTAGGAGCGCGCTTTGACGACATGAATCAGCCCTTTATCTTGACGCGCTATAGAGTTTTGCACTTAAAGCGCTAGAAAGGAATAGAACAACCTGTGCAACGTGTAACTGCTAAATTGCAAGATGAAAGCCATGTTGTTTCAGCTGCCGCACCGCAGAGACACAGATCAGGCTCACAAAACCACGAGCCTCGAATGAAGCCATCGCCATAATTGGCCACCCGTCGCCAAGACCACCAACTCTTGCATTATATAAATAACTACCGCCTTTTTTTAGGGACAGCAGGCATATCTACTCGAATTTGAAATAGTTGATAAGTTCAAGAGGGGGGGGGAGAAGTGCCAGGAACCATGGGACAGGTGGGAGAGTAATATTAATCCGCGCATCAGGTCAGTACATGTAAGCGCCCGCAGGGAAAATGAGAGCTTGTCGGTGCTTCAGTGAAGTCTAATCTGATTCACTGGTTTCGTGCGACAAACTGTGTGTATTGCGTGGAAGTGCGTGTATTGTCCTATGCGTGACGGGCAATCCTCCAGGCCAGTTTTTATACAACCCCCGCCAGGAGCACGGAAACCAAAATGTATACCAGTAAAGTGGGCGCATAGAACGCGTTCAAAGATCGCCAGACCGTTCCGGCAGTGTAAGGGAGCGTGATTCGAAGGATGCCTGTGTGTGAATGTTACATGCGGCGTTTTAGGCGTTGCGTGCCCTACAATGAAGAAAAAATCAAGCGCATAAAAAAGAAGCAAGGAAGACAATTGCAAACAAAGTCTTCGGCTAATCCAGTCAATATTGATAGATAAGTCGCTAACTACATGTGCTTATTGTGCAAGGAATTATTTTGAGTGATGACATGTCATGGTCACTATAGCCGTTGTTGTTGGGAGGAGGGGAAGGAGTGGTTGCTCTCTGCAAGCCGATGTAGCCTTATAAAAGTTACCGACAAACTATAGGCCCGAAAGCCACTTATGAAGCGCGTCACATTACATACGGTACCACAACAGCAATAGCGAGGATAGATGTGAAGCGCGGAGAAACCGGCTGCGTGCCATATCCATTCCACGGCGACCAACACAGCTCACCATTCATGTTCTAGGTTTGTACTGCTGATAAATTTTATGAGGAGACGAAGGACTTCTTCCCTAAGTATACAGCGTCCTCGTGGCAACGACATGTCAATTGCACGCACTTGGGTGTAAGGCCATCCTGCACTTATATCCTGCACAGCTGCAGCTTTTATATTACCACTACATGTTCCGTGTAAAAATTAAGGATAATTAGCCAAATAATAGATAATGTCGCAAAAGCTTGACAGCACACATGCAACGATGATGCGCGCAAACCGCTGCAGTTGAGGCCAACATACAGGCTCTTTAGGGCGCAAAAAAAAAAATGACGACCGTCGTGGTCTACTCCGAACTAACCTTCTGTCACTCAGGGACCTCACGGTACTGAAGCACCTCCCCTTTATCGCGGCTGCTATTATTGTCATTCCCACTTTATATTACTGAACCTAAGTTACTACGACTTATATTAAACTAACCTCGTTTACTCTATGCACACCGATGGAACATAAAAGTTCAAAGTACAAAAGCAACCCAAAGGCTACAAGAGGTGATGGTTAAGGATTGCCGATTAGTTTTGCTTACCTGCGTTTCTTTATCGAGTAGAAAATTCATGATGCACGAGCGTTTTCTTGTTTTTTTTTTCATTTCGCCATCATCACAATGTGGTCGAAGTGGCCCGGAATTAAAAGCATGGTGATGTGCTGAATAGCAAAACGTTCCAGCCAGTGACACATAGGGGCAAGTGCTTCTCGAGCCACTGTACTTTCGACTGCCGTTGGAACCTGCAACTATCAAATTGAAATATAGTTACATGCCTACTTCACAATGCTGCTTCTATCCGTTGCTTCATATTTTTACGACGCACCGCTAGAGACGAAGCTGAGGACAGTGCAGAAGGCGACGATGCACGCTCATTTAACGCGGCCAGCCTTTCATCTTGTGTGGCGTCGAACGCGTTGTAACTTGCAGATGGGTATATTTGAAGCCCCTCTTTTCCCTTTAACATTTTAGCGGAGATCGTGGGCTTCATATTTTGGTCAGTAGACGGATTTACGCAGTGCAGACTTCTTGGTTGTATCTGCAATACCAGCTCCAATATGTAATAAAACCGTATATAAAGGCTGGTAATCGTGCTAAAATGTGTTCAAGGTAACTGCCAAAAAGCTTGCCCGTTACATTAGAAGGGCAGTCGTTTTCCTTAACAACAGACCATTCCCTAAAGCACCATGCCTCAACCATTCCAAAAGGCTGCTTCCACTTATCACCGAGGTTGTGGACGACGAGATGACTTGTCTTGGAAGATGATAGTCGGAAAGTTGGGACCGGACTGGGAGGCGTTCTTTCTCAAGCTATCTCTAGAAATATCTGCATTCTCAGACATTTTCTGTGCAGGTATTCGTCATTCTAGTGTCGCTTCATCCACCTACAGTTATGCGTAAGTTTCACTAGGTGTTAAACTCTGAGAATTCGTAGTTATTAATGAATTTTTGCTAATGCACAAGTAAGAAGTAATATATCTTGAATACATATGTAAAAAATGCTCAGCTGCCAGCTCTTCTGTTAGACCTTAAAATGACGAGCCTTAACCTAAATTATTGGAAATACGATTATTCATTACTATAACCCATTCATTCTAAAGCGTTAAGTTCGCAAAACATTTCTTGTTTTCAAGAAGGTGGCAACAATTACAAATTGGGAAATATATCTCGGTTGCCTGAAATACAGCCGAACTTTGATTATTATCACAAGCTTGCCCAAATATAGAACATCTTGTTTAGGAACTGTAGTAAGAATTCGCTTCTCTGGAAAACTCGAAAAATGGTTCAAGCAGAAATGACACGATGGCACATGTTTCAGTTGGTGAAGCCAGAATGTTAGCGCAGCGGATGTTATTCCAGCAGTAGCGAAATCTGCTTAACTATATATAAAGCAGCTTCTGGAGCCCTTGTGACTGAATCACGTTCACCTGTCACAACAAAATATCGTGCTCTGTTGACAAATGAAAATATCGAAGCCCCAGAGAAACCTCACAAAGCTGTAGCTCACAGAGAAGAATACGTTTTCCGGAAATTCAAACGTTGGAAATAGAGGAAGGGGTGAAAAACCAGCGCAATTGTCCCTCTGCGTTCTGAGACAGCGTTTCTGATCCAGATTCGGGCAGGTGAGAGCCAGGCAAGGCAAACGGCGAAAAGGAAACAATAAAAGAATAAACAAAAAAATGCCCCAAGGAGAGGAGCGAATGTGTGGAGATAGCAAAAACTCCCTGCTTCCTGACGTCCACTCGACTCCGCTTACACAGAACCTGTGCAAGATCTCAGCCTTTTCTCACTTCTTCCCTTTGTCGCTGTGCCGTCCACTACAATACAGTGCACGATCGAAGAAGACAGAACTGGGAAAACACGGCTTGGTCACTGCGCAGGGGGCGAGGTGAGTTTTAATTAAAGGAGCTCCGCGGCAGCGCTGCCGAGCAAAGGAGGCCCAGTTCTGGGCACACTGTGGTCTTTGCAGCCCGTTCACTCAGGCTCTCACTGCGAGTGAGAGCCAGGTCGGTTGTTTGTCCAAGCCACGCGGCTTCGTGCTGACGCAGCAAATAGCGAACTGCACCTACGTGACTCCTGGGCGAAATAACCTCCCCCTACTTCCGGCAGGGTCGTCGGCCTTGTGTTCTCCCGTGGAAAGGACTGGAGATGTGTGAAGGGAAAAGCGCACCTCTTTAATCGCCAGCCTTTTTTTTTTTCTGCTCCTTACTCTTCGTACTATTCACTTCGGATGTTGCAATCCCGAAGTTGCTTTACTGGATATGCCTGTATTAATGCGTCTGAAGGGGCTTCTTTGTTTCAGTGAAAGTAATTTTGATCTGGAAATACACAGAACAAGCTCTAAGAGTGTCTTGAGTCGCAGTGAGAGTGGTAAAACGAAATGCACTAATCCCCTCGTCGCCACCATATTTACCTGGATATATGTGGGCGCCTCGCCATGTGAAGGATTTATTTTTTGTTACACTAAGCCTATCAGCAAAAGAAAAAATAAGGGGAGGATATCTTTGTCACCCCTCAGAAGTACGATGCACAGTTTCTTGGGCGTTAACTATCTGTAATTTCTTTTTCCGTTTTCTTATATGTGTTACCCGTTCTTTCATTTCAAGAGAGAGACGACTGGGCAGAAATCAGTTGCCTGGTTCAACAGCCTTAGCTTCCGCGGCTTAAAATGGCGCAACTCGGAAGCTCTGACTTCGCTGGTTATTTTAGGTTGTGCCTGACATTTCAGAGGGCTATTGATGTCTAGCAGGAACGCACTTCGAAGCTGAGTCACTTCCACCATATATCAGCCTTGAACGCTTTGACGTCAGCGTATACGTCCCTATTGACTGTGGTGGAAAGGCGAGAATCGGTATATAAGTTTGGGGACCACACCTACTTTTATGCCTGCGTGGTATGTCAATGCGACGCCATTCACTCGGGTTACCACCGCTGTCACTCTTGACAGCACTGTACGAATGAAAGCCGTGGGCTAGCGATACGGGTGACAGATTGAACAGGCACTGAAGTTTTATCTCAAACTGAACAAATAATGGCAACCAGCCGTAGTGGTCAGATATTCCGAAATAGCTAGCGTATGTCAATGGTACCAATCCGTTATGCATTCTTTTTTTTTTCATTCAAAATTGAGGGATCCGGAATGAAATAATTCCGTAGCCTCTGTTAGCTCCTTCCGAAAGCGCTAGCGAATTGCGAAGGCGCGAAGCCTAGCTATGGAACCCGAGGTGCATGCTTAATCATGAGCTATCATAGCGACTACACATGCATGCTACCCTTCTTGCAAATTAGAATGTCTGGCTATTGAAACTTTGAGCTTTAAAGATTCTATAAGGCACCAGAAGAACTGCAATCGGACTGTCCACCATGATTAAGGGTACTGCAATAACCTAGCTCCCATACTAAACAAATAGCTAACTGTGATAGCGTGAGGTCTCATATCCAATTCAGTAATTAGCTAAAGGGTTACTTTAGAACACGACATTTAGGAGATATTGGTGCCTTTAGGCGGCGTGAGCTACTCCTGTTCACATCGAACAACTATATACCAAATACAGAATGACAAACCAGCAGGAACCACAACAAAGACAACAAGAACAAAAATGTCAAAGTCAGGGAACGTAAATGAAAAAGAGACAGTTCACAACAGAAACAACATAAAACAAATTGTAACCTAAGGTCATCTCACATAAATGTTACTGAATATTAAGGATTGGTTGGCGGGATATATATAAAAATACAGAATCTTCTATTTCTTTCAATTTATTAGAACTAGAAAAATTCGACTTTCCCTGCCTCACAGGATTGTAGGAGCGGAGAACATGATCAAAATTTCAGAGACGTGATGTATAGGTTCAGTGCAAACGCCTGCACACAGCTAAGCAGAATATCATCCGCTATAGTCAAATTCAGTCATAAGGCAGAAAGAAGTTTAAGTTACGCTGAAACTGCACACGTTACCCTCACAACGTTAGGCGAGTGCGCCCAGCCATCGAATCTAGAGACCAACGGGCTGGAAACAAGTAACGCCGAGTGGTGCGTTACCTGCGCCAGCCCTTACTCATCCCCGTGTTTTGATGTTTGCGCCCCCGAGTAAATAAACGGATCGCTGTCCCATCCAATGGCTGCCAAAGATCACCGTTAACACGGCGCAGGCCACCTCAATAGCATAAATGAACCAGCAAGTGTGGCTATATAGATGGAGGGCTCGCAGATTTAATTGAAATAAATGGCATTGCCGCTCCGATCCCGAAGAAAGATTCTAGCTAGTCGGGCGCACGTCAAGATTTCTTACTGTAGGGTCTACTGCAACGCCGCCCCTCAGGAGTTACTCGACCACGATAAAAAGCGCAGAGAAGCGTTCACTTTTCATGGCAAGCGATACTTCGGCGCAGAAGCCACGATAGCCAAGGGCAACAAATGAAGCATGCATGCGGTGCTACAAGACGAGGCGAGGTGCTTGGGCAGCCCGGCATCAAGATTACGAGGCCCCGTTGTTCATCCGACGGTGATTGGGATTTATCGTTAGTCGACTCGGGGCACGCGCGCCAGGGGTGGAGGAAAAAGGCGTGCGAACGTCCGGGACGACGGCTATTTTGGCGGGCACGTCCTGATGTGTTGGCGATGGGTGGAGAGAATTCTACGCTTTTCGCGTGGCCAACGGGGTTGAGTTGTGGAGGCGGTAGACAGCAAACAGCGCCATTTGCTCTCTCGGCGCAACAAGATTAAGGTACTACGAGGGAACAACCCCGATGGAACCCTGGGAAAGCGCACGTTAGTAAAGGGCTGACACAGAAGCGCCGAAGCGAGTATACATAGAAAGGTTTTCTGCTAGAACTTTGTTTGCTTCGCTATGCCCGCCATTCCTCTCACTTCCCACATTTCCCTTCATTTTCGGGACCCTATGGATGATAGAAAGAAAATAGAGCGATGTGACGTGGCTGCAGTGGGTGTATACAAGTTGGATGTGTGAGGTCTGCTGCAAGCATTCTCATGTGCTTTTGTGTGGAGGCATATCACGAAAATTGACTTGCCATTAGGGACATGCCAAGAAAAATGCGGGCATGAGGCGCACGGGATGCCTAGCGTCCGCTCTCTCTGGGCGTGCCCTCGACGCTGCGTAATTGAATAGGTGATGAACCTAACCAAAATTGATTGTCTTCAAAAACGCTTTCAAAAATTAAAATGGGATCGATATAGCCTGAATAATATCTACTTCGGAACACCTTTCAAATGTTTCAGCTCTCTCGTAATACGACCCCAGGCTACTGAGAAGTCTGGCTATTCTAATAGCTCCCGTTGGAATAACCAATCTGCTCAGTAATCTAGAGATGTATTATCGCAGTGATTAAACTTTCCGAAGATTTTTCCAAACGGATTATCAATCTTGTTATACTTCAATAATGGGACTTTCCTGAGCCCGCCGATTTTCTAACTACCACGCCAATTTGGTTACGCAAAGTCTAGTGGATGCCGACCGAGAAAGGGCGCTAGTTGTTTCAAGCACCTGCTGAATATATTCGCCCAGCAAGACCCGGAAGGGTGGAGCACGTTATTGAAAGCAGGCAAGTCATTGCTTTAACTATAGTCGTTACAGGCAAATGACACTGTACATTATAGAGATGGTGGTTTAAAACGGTGAAAAATACTAGATACACAAAATACTAGACTGCTATGCTTGCATATAATACTTGGTTAGCTCAAGCAACCTAGGTGAGTATTTGTCGCCTCCCTGTTTCAAAGGAAATCCCAATAGAAATCATAATTTATTTATTTATTTATTTATTTGAGTACCCTAAGGGCCCATTAGGGCATTACATAGGGGGGGACGAAAAAGTTCAAGCATGAGTGAAATCTGTACAATGTAAATATATGAAGGCATTAGGAACCATAAAAAACATCTAGCAGAAGCAAACAAAAAAAAGAAAGAAAGAAAGAAAAGGGTAACGAAATTTATACAATGTTTAGTAGTGTGAAACACGCATAAGAACCTAGAATGTGATGCAAACAATCAGTACCCATCGGAACACGATGGGTACTCAAATCAAATAAACGTTTAGGTAAACAGCCGACACAGATACATAGCAGATGAAACGGAGTGAATTTTACACAATGCCAAGCACTTTAAAACGCTGTTTAAGTAAATATTCAAGAAAATGTGGGTTCTGACAGGTTGACACACTCTAAACAGGTTAGTAGTGCTGCATGAAATGATGATGATTCCGTAAGCGAGACAATGTTTGCAGGTAGCGAGTTCCATTCGGCAATAGATAAAACGAGAGGCGAATTTTGATAAGCGTTAGTCCTGGCAAATATAGGTTTTACTTTATGAACATGGTCTGTGCGGGTAGAGATGTGGGGAGCGGGAAGAATATGGGCTCGAGCGAATGCAGTGTTGCTGTGGTAAAGGCTATGGAAGAAGGTCAACCGTGATAATTTCCTGCGCATGCCAAGTGAAGGGAGATTAAGTAATTTCTTTAAGGCGGACACACTTTGATATCGCGAGTATGAAGTTAAGATGAACCGCGCAGCTTTATTTTGAACTGATTCGAGTAGGTTCGTGAGATTAGACTGATGGGGGTGCCAAATTATTGACGCATATTCTAAAGAAGGCCTGATAAGAGTACTGTATGCTCGAAGTCTGGTGTCTGTGTTAGCAAGGTGTAAGTGACGTTTCAGGTAACCAAGTTTTTTGCATGCTTTTGTGGTGATGTGTTCAATGTGAGCATTCCAGCTTAAATTGGAGGTAAACAGGACACCCAAGTACTTGATTGAAGATACTGAGTCAACAGTAATACCGCGTATTGCATATTGGTCAGAGGTAGGTTGAGGTATCGAAGCAAATTTTACGTGTTTAGTTTTGGCTATGTTAATTTCCATCTGCCATGTGTCACACCAGCCAGTTAGTTTTGTTAAATCAGACTGCAACACAGAGATGTCGGCAGGGCAGCTTATTTCATTATATAAGACGCAGTCATCTGCGAAGAGACGTATGTGTGAGGTAATATTAGTTGCGATGTCATTTATGTATATTAAAAATAGCAGTGGCCCAAGGACGGATCCTTGAGGAACTCCCGAAGTGACGTGAGTGCGGTTAGAAAAGCAGTTGTCGAGACTGATTACTTGAAATCGGTTCGTTAGGAACTCCTCAATCCATCGCGTCGTGTTGTAGTTAAGCTGTAGGTTACTAACTTTCAGTTTTAGTCGATTATGAGGTACTCGGTCGAAAGCTTTAGAAAAGTCAATAAAAATGGCGTCTGTACTAATCAATCTGTGCAAAGAAATGTGATTATCTGTTACGAGTTCATAAAGTTGCGTCTGACATGAGCGATTTTGGCGAAAGCCATGTTGGTTATTGAGGAGCAGGTTATTATCGTTAAGATAGGCTATAATGTGAGAGTATAGGATGTGTTCCAGTAATTTGCAGCAGATAGATGTCAGTGATATAGGTCTGTAATTATTAGGGTCTGCTGTATTACCTGATTTAAATACCGGTAATCCTAATGCTGTTTTCCAATCTTCCGGTAAGCACCCTGTATCGAGTGATTGCTGAAATATTAGAGATAACAAAACTGAAGAGTAGTGCGAGGTTAATTTTAGAAGTTTAGCGCTTATACCGTCAGGACCTGGGCTCGTTTTATGAGGAAGCCTGTCAATGGCACGAGAAACACCATGTTCCGTTATTATGATGGATGAAAAAGGGAATCGAATAGATGGTTGTTCAAGTATGTGAGTGTTATCAAGTGGCAGTTCGTTAGTAAAAACTGCAGAGAAGCATTTGTTAAATAGCTCAGTGCTATCTTTTGTGTTGAGCACTGCCCCGTTTTCGGAAAGTAGTAAGGGAGCAGTGTGATCTGCTTTTGGGTTAACTACTTGCCAAAACTTTTTCGGATCAGTTTTTATCATATTGGGAAGGGTGCAATTAAAAAACTTGTGTTTAGCTTCGATAATTGTTGTTTCTGTATGGCGTGCTATGGTTTTGTAATTTTGCCAGTCTTCTGGAGCATTTGTTCGCGCAGCTTTTCTGAACGCTGCGCGAACGCTGTGCGTCATACCCTCACGTCAGGCATAGCTGGAGATGTTTGCAAAAACAACCCACGATGTTTCTTTTTTCATGTCTTTCATTATTATGCATGTTCGTTTGTTTTTCACTGGCCATTGTCATCGCTTGAATTCCGCTCAGCAGCCTTCGCGAGTCAGCGAGGTACTCACAAGGTAGTGCCAAGTACCATCACAACAACTCTGTGATCCATGAAAGAGGGGAATTATTCAGCAAAATACCTTGCGGAAGTTTGCATGCTGATAAGATGACGCCGAACGTGGAGGCTGTCGATGGGCGCGCCGTCGCTATGTATGTCGTGGTAGCGACATAATGTGTGCCAGATGTGGACGGCGCCAGCATGCTTTACAGTTGCCTTCCTTCAGTTCCTGTAACGCTGTAAGCTGAGTAACGCTGAGGTTGCGCTATGTTTGGGGAGTTTAGAGCTTCACTCAGCTAAATTCATTCATTTGGTGCTGCGGGCATAGGCACGGGTTCAGGGGATCGTTTGTTTATTTTTATAAGTCTTACCCCTTTAAGTTTGACATCTCACCATGACGTTGCGTTACAACACATTTCAATTGGAAATTACAAACCAGAGCTTCATGTCGCCGCCTTCAAACAAGTACCTAGTAATTAATGCCACAAAGACGCTAAATAAGATATCTTGGCCTTTAAAACTATAAGTAATGTTTGGACGCTCCAGTGAGGATTTAAAAAAGATTTGATGTGTACACAGGAAACGAAAATGCGTGTTCGTACTGCAAACAGAATAAATCTAAAGTAGGAGAAGTACTAGTTTATTAACATGGGCACTGTGGCCGAAGTTTATTGCATGTATCGAGGATGAACGCAGTTTTTCCGTAACACCGCATACCACCTGCCGCCTCCCTATACAGTGACAACATTGATCATTCCCTGCTGAAACAGACTTCGTTTGTGATGTGTTATCTTCGTAATACATCTTGAGCTCACGTGTACATAGGATAAGGTGCATGTAAAGTTGCTCATTCAAGACATCCAATGGACATGCTGAATGAGTGGGGAAATATAGTCTGCGCTGTTCAGTGGCCTTCTGTGTGCGAAATTATGCTTCGCTGACATAATATATTAGCATTGGCTTTGCTCATATGTACAGGGGTCCAGTACTACACTGGAAGGTCACATAAACAAGTGATTCGCCTAAGCTTAGCACCGCTCAAAAGGCTGTATATACGCTTGGGAGTGTTAGCTATGTTTTATTTGCAATATTTTTTTTGGGGGGGGGGGAGTCACTGCAATTTCTGATAGCTTGTTATATTCTGGAAATTCATTCCAAGTGCATGCGCTTAGCAAACCTTACGACTACAATAAATAAGTTGCAATATGTGCCATGAAGCAAGCAATTAAGAAGCTAATTAACGGATTTACTCAGTCAGGTGAATATCTGTTTCGATTTCTTGTGCAACTAATGCCCGCCTCTCCGAATAATCCACCTGAATGACTAAAATTACGTTATTTGCAACACGTGCTTCTTGAAAATTCCATAAAACTTAAAGATTACCCCCTCCCCGTATATTAGATTAAATGATCGAGAAAGTCAAAGGATTTGGTTGACAATAGTGGTTCTCTGCCCGCGAGGGGCAATTCAGTATTCTTCGTGCAATGAGGAAGAGAGTCACAAATTTAATTCTGCGCTGGTTGGCAGTTCAAATGACGATGAATATACGAGCCTCTTCACTGCCACTTGGGTGTTCATTGAATTCTGGAGCAGGCGTCGCCAAATGCTAGCTCTGGTGTAGAGGCAAGCCACAAAGCGGAGGCTCGGGTCTTTATCTTCATTTTAGCCACCAGGGGGCGGCATCAAATAATACGGGGTTCTCTTTGGCATCAGAGCACTTACTGCGAGTGACGGTTGGGGAGAAAGTTCGTAAACAAAATGAGCATAACTGACGCTGATGAGTGAACTCATGCCTGTAATAAATTCGGGGCGACGTAAAGAATATGAATGCAAGTATATAGAACGACGCATCGCCACTGGTTGGTATTAAGACACGCGTTCTTCTAGGTACGGTGCGTACGAAGGCTTCCCAAGCTTCCTGCAAAACATTTCTGTTCCTTCAGCATGAAAAAAGAAGCAGAAATCGGTAATTATTTGCGTATTCAATAACAGTCACAGGCCTGCGTAGCACATGGAGCACAGTCACAGGGTAAGGTGGAAAAGCGCCCCCAAATGAGCTCCGTTTTCGGCAGCACGCAATAGAGGGTTCGCACCTTGGGAGGAGGCGCCATAACGTGTGCCCAAGAGTAAACACAGTTATCGAGACTACGGGGCGCACATGTCCCATTGTTTGACCCATGGTACGACACGATGATGCTGCATCTGATGATGGCCATTTATTTGCATCCCCATATAAATGAGGCAGTGAGAATTAGTATCTAGCCTGCTTGAGTTGCCCGGTCCAGCTATGTGCAACATGCTACATGCAACTGCTACATGTCGGGACACTTGTTGGGCTACAACGCAACTGCAATGCAAAATTTGTACGTATCGACACTACGCGGCGCGCAGGTTAAATTGTGACAAGTGGCGCAATATGATGTTTACGATGATGATGAATTATTGGCATCCCTTTTGAAACAGGGCGGTGTCAAACAGTCCCTAGCCCGCTTGATTTCATCAGTTATGCTAGACACTGTTTTCATTCCAGAATCTTTATGTACATCTCCGTAATATTTAGAACGACAGAAAGCTGAGCTACTTGGTAAGGATTCATTATGCAAAAAAAGTCAGGCCTGCAGACAGGAAACTCATCTGCGCAAGCAGAGAGTTTCCTCTCTGCACGCCTCACTTTTTTTTGCATGATGAATCCGTAATGTTGTTTTTCGTCCTCGAATCTTCTCTATCTACCTTGTACCACTACCTATGAACTGGGACATGACCCGCCACAAAGTGTAACAATGTGCAGTTGCAATGCAAAGCGTGCACATATAGACGTTACGCGGCCCGCATCTCACATCGCGTATCTCCTGGCGCGCTAGGACGCCTGTATAGGGCATTTTTACGCTACAAACTAGCAAGCGCTGGCGTGGTTCAGTGGCAGAGTAGCTGTCTCCCGCGCAGTGGGCGTGGGTTCGATCCCGGCGGGAATCGGGAATATTTCTTCTCATTCCCCGCAGTAGCTGCGACGGACACCACCGCCAACCGAAATGGCTATTAGAATGAGCCCATAACAGCTTACACTGTGAAATGAAAACCAGAACGAACACTGCGACAAGAAAGCCACGAATCACTGTAATAAAATACATAGCTGAAGAGAAATAGTAGAAATGCAAAAGAAATGGCACAATATCGAAGATAAGCTCTCCTGCCAGAGGCGCGTGCCATAAGTGGCGTGCATATGTTTGTCAAGTGTGCGATATATCTGCGCAGCTGGGCCGCTCGTATCTTCAGCGTGCCGTTTCAAGCTTCCTGATTTCATTCTTTGTTCCCGCATTGCTCACACACTCTAGACTTTTTTTTCTATCAGTGGTGACGCTCGAGGTAGGCGGCAAGGTAATTTCTTGCTCTCTTTTTTTTTTCTTACGACGCTCATTTCCTGCACCAGCAGTTTCGCCTGGAGCTTCCGCTCATTTCCGCTTTTCGCAGTGCATGCTACGAGCTTCCCGAAGAGTACCGGAGGGGAGTGCTCTCAAATCACTTCTATCGGGATAGTTTTTCGTCCGCAATCGAACGTCGCAGCCTCGGGCCTAAAACTTGTTTCCGGTTGTCGTTCAAAACACGCACCAATGGCAGCGACGATGGTCGCATGCCTGGCCGCTCGTTCACAGCGCTGCCGTTACGTACGGGCTAGGCTTACGACAGTTTCGCGAACACGCCGCTATCACGGAACTATGGTTGCCTTTTGGAACCGGAATTCACGCCTAAGCCACTTACTGTCCCACGTGGGACAGCTCTCTTCAGCGTCGCTCACTGGTTGAACATTTTCCTTTCGTTTTTGCGTTGCGTTATTCACCAGACTGTCCATGATATACATAGAGTGTGTAGACAGCCATTTCCGTTCATGTCGTCGCATAGATATTCAACGTAACAGCGTTTTCAGCAAGCGTCCGCACAAACTGCTGCTCTTTACCGTTCGCGATTTTTAGGGCTGGTGCATGGTGGCTACTGTAAACTGTGGAGGCACTGAAGAGCGAGAGTTAGTTTGCTTCAGCCTCACGCTTTTATTTTTATCAAAAGAAGCACAGCATCTTATATATATATATATATATATCTATATATATATATATATCCCTATATATATATATATATAGGGGAAAATGCCGGCATTAGAACTGGTAGGGCGATTCTGATCGAGCATCGTCATTACAGCATCTAAGCCTTCAGACACTCCCCCGGGAACTCCCCCCCCCCCGCTACCTCCCCCCCCCCCCCAGGCTCACGAGCGCCAGCGCATCAGCAGAACGTGCCGAGATGCCCGGCTATTTTCTACAACTGTGTTCCGTAGGCATGTCTGCAACGGAGACAAGTCGTACCTTCGCATCGTCCCTATTGCCTATCTTCACAACCAGCGGAATAGCCCTGGATGATCAATGAAATTTAACAAAATTTGCCATATTGATAACTCATAAGGGTGTGTGATCTATAGCTTCGCATCAATGATCCTTTAATCTTCTGCATTTAGTGCTGAATGTGAAGGAGCACGTTGGATTTTCATTTCCGATGAAAATCCAACCGGCAACTACTCAGCATTAGCTACGAAAACGTGCAAAAGAACCAAAGCAAGCTATTAGCGATGAGTGCTTAGATATGTTTGAAATGGGGGGGGGGGGGGTTGTATAAAGAGTTTCATACTTCGTTTCTACCCCTATTACTAAACAAATAAAACAGCTTTATATGGATCAAAGTTGCCTTCTTTATCGTTGACATTACCATCAAAAGAACGTGCGACTGCTACGTTAAGCGCAGAAATAGCGTAGTTATAGAGCAACTTTACAGCTAGGTTGTGTGAGCTGCGTTCTTTCCAACGTAATTTTATATACCTTTCGGGATCGCATTTCGGTTTCGCCTTTGCCCGAAACAGTGCCACGCAGCAGTTTCAAAGCTTAGAATTTTCAATTATGCACGTCGGGGCAGAAACTAACTCTATGATTTTGCCGCTGCTCCGCAAGAACTCTGTGGCAAAAATCACAGACTCATACTGTCGAGCGCTTAATGTTTAGTACATGGGATTTGCGATGTCAGAGATGTTTATGTACTCCTAAGAAAAACGTCGCGCTGCAAGTGTCCGGCTTCACCATACACATTAGGTATACGTCATGAAAGTTAGCCGACAAAGATAGGCGCAGAAATGTGGCCACCAGGTGTTTTTAAAAGTTCAGCTTCTCCCTCTGAACATAGGGAGTACAGAAAAATATATTTGTTTATAGTGATTACATTTTCCACGCGACATGTGAATGTTAGTCTTGTGTTACTATAAGGGATAAGAAAAGAGGAGCTCATGCTGTCGGTTGTAGCTTGTTTAAAGAAAGAAAAAGTAGCAGTAAAGACAGTACTGCGGCTGTTAATGGGCGCATTTCGCAGCGTATTATTTCTTTAGATACTTCATAGTGTACTGGCTTTGTTTTTTGCCCCTCTAGGTTATTTTGACATTCATGTACCCGAAAGTAGCTGTGCAGGCCATAATGTTGATTTTTGCACTACAGTAGCGCACGAACGGTGCAAAAAATATTCGCATGTAGTTCTCACGCATTTGTCAGAAAATGCTGTTACTATGACAATATTATTCTACTGCACTGACGCCGAATTCCTATTTCTGGATGCAATAGCGACGCGGCTTTGGTATATAACATCAAAATCTGCAACATACCGTAAACTCCAGGGGCGCACATGATTTCGCTTATACTTTGTTCGCATATCCACAGTGTCGATGTAACACGGAGCGCCTGAAAGAAGCATCCGGTGCGACGATACTTCTACGTGCCAGTATCATCAAGGTAATGTACCTTTTCCTCCTAGTTCAGTAATGTAAACCTTCTTCTTCTTGGAGAAAAAGAAAATAGAAGAAGCGTGTTCTTCGTACAAGCGGTGCAGAGCTAAAGCACTTTCTGAATTCGCGAGATAGTTGCCGTCGAGTCCAGCGTAGCATCGCGCGGGATTGCCACTTAGGGCCCCGCTACTGCTGACATAAATTTGCCTTGGTGGATAGGAGCTGGAGATCGCTGCTGGTCGAGGAACTCGGCGAATGTTAGCGAGCCCGCCTGCTTGTTCCTAGTTGTGTGCGGCAATTTAGGTCACACTTTTTGTGAGCCGCACATGCTTCGCTTTTCCTGCTTATTGCAGTTACAACAGTGCGTAGGCCCGACCGAGTTGTTTCTGCAGAACACTTTCTTTTCCCGCAGCGTTCCCGAAGCTGCTCACGCTCATCGTCCCCGTCCACCGCCGTGTGCGTTGTAAGAGCAAGCGCGTTAGTGTTCGCTTTAACGCTCCCCAACACGGAGGCGGATTCCCCTTGCGTCGGTATTTCGCGCACCTCTTCTCTATGAATGCCGTATTGTGGCGGCGAAATGAAGCCTTTCCGAGCTGTTGACCCTGATGTGCGAAGACGCTGTGTGCGGCTACTTTTCTCGCGCTGTTTTCCACGCTTCTTGCCCTTCCACTGTCTGGGCTTGCTGAAACTGCGGGATGGTCTTCTCGGCACCGAAAGCGTTAGTGCACTGTAATTAAAGAGGATTCCGGGCTTCGAGCTGCTGCGCGCTCGAGTAGGAACATAACTGCGCATTCGTTTTTCTTCTTCCCTTGTGCATCACAAGGAGCAAGGATAAACTAAGAACTTCCTGCGCTTGCATTTGCGAGTAGCGTGTTTTGTGCAAGCATCTTCGAGATACGAATGTTCCATATTATGCCTCCTTGAGGGGTCCATGTATCTATAAAAGAAATTGCTCATCTTTTTCTCTCTATCGCTAGTTCAAATGTAAACGTTGATCTCTCTTTCTCTCTCACCATACGATTTTTGTTTCCTTTTTTCGCGTTTAGTCTGCCAAGGAAAAATTTGGAGGAAGCTCAAGCTTCGCCTTGAAGAGTGGAACGCCCGATAGTATTCAAAGATTCCTTACTGCTTATCTCGCTTCCCGGCAACTGCAGCTTGTGTAACGATAATGTTTATCGGGAAACATTGGCGGCTATGCACGAAGGCAAAGTTTCTGGTAGAAACGCAGCCTGTTGCGTGGGCCACGATGGATGGATGGATGTATGGATGGATGGATGTTACGAGCGTCCCCTTTGGAACGTGAATGATGGGACGGAGGCGAGCGCCTCCTGAAGGTGTTGCAAAGAAACAGGCCCGCCGCTATGCGGTGTTGCACTTCAGGGGCGATCCCACCGTTAGCAACCAGTTTGTTGCGTTTGTAGGCGATCCCACCGCTAGCAACCTGTTTCTTGCGTACTGCAGGGTAGCGTACCGCACTGCTGCCGAGAAGTAGCGGCGCCTGCCTATCGAAGCTCGACCGACATTACTTATTGGGTAGCGCAGCGTTGTCGGCGGGCTGCAGGCATTTAGTAGACCATGGCGACCGAGCAAGGGCGAGACGATTTGCTAGTGCGAAACTTGCATGGTTCATTCAAAGGTAGTTGAAAGAAAATAAGAAAAGCATCAAGTATGAAGAATGAAGTATGAAGTATATATCAAAGTACATTTCGGAGCCCCTTAAATAGGCTCTCTACAAGTGTCGGCGGGATCTTGCTTCCGTCGATGTCACGTGACAGGCACAGAGAGAGGGCCCCTGCTCCTGCATTACCGAGCACGGGCAGAAGAAGTCAGCCCTCTTTTCGAAGAATCCTGGTAGAAGGCCCTTTCTGCGCAAGCTGACTGACGCTGACCCTCGCAGAAGAAGTCAGCCCTCTTTTCGACGAATCCTGGTAGAAGGCCCTTTGCGCGCAAGCTGACTGACGCTGACCCTCGCAGAAGAAGTCAGCCCTCTTTTCGACGAATCCTGGTAGAAGGCCCTTTGCGCGCAAGCTGACTGACGCTGACCCTCGCAGAAGAAGTCAGCCCTCTTTTCGACGATTCCGGGGAGAAGGTCGGGTGAATGACCTCTTCGGCGCCGTGGGGTCCGGTCAAATAGAAGGTAGGGGGATGACGTATCGCCCGTGGTGTCCGACCAAGTAGAGGGTAGGGGGATGACGTATCGCCCTTGGCATCCGGCCATACCTAACAGTGGCCCCCGAGATTTGAGCGCTCCGGCGCCCACAAAACTCGGACGACGCTGCCGGTCTATGATTGGTAGGAATGCTTGAAAAGGGATTTGTGGTTGAGTTTACGCGTAACAGAATTATGTTTTCTCGTATATTCAAATTACAATCCGAAGCTGTCGTGTCCTTACGTTGTGTGTAAGTCGTACTTTACAATTTTTCTGACGTATTTTACCTTGAGTTTAGTTCAGTGATTTCTTTGCGCTAGACAGTGGGTCTGCGTGGTTGGGTCTGCGTGGCTGGGCTTGCATGGTTCGGAAAGATTTTCACCGACACAGATTTTCTGCGACACTTGGCCCTTAGCGGCTATCGCATTAAATACAGCGGACTATCGTGCCGACGTATAGCACCCCTTCGGCACGCGACATTGAAAGAGGCTGCAATAATAAGACGGCATACGACAGACACACCTTTCGGAAATGCTATACTCGCGGACAACCTTCTACGGCAATGAAGGGAAAGTTACGGGCGCGTGGCTGCAGCACATGTGTTACGGCGCCAAGTACTCCACCAGCGTCTCACAGTGCCTTTGGTCGCTCGGAACAGACGATGAATCGATGCAGCTTCACTTGCGACGGTTCCGCGTTTGCCCGGACGCGGAAGGTAAAAGCCGCAAAACAAGTAAACCTTTACATTCAGTGGTATGTTTTATATTATTTAACTGCTACTGACACGGCGCTTATGTTTTCTCTTCCCAGCTTAAACTTTTTCAGAAGCGCTCTCACTTGTGCGCGCTTTGCCTCCGTAGGTTTCCCTTCATTACCACAGAAAGTTGTCTGCAAGTGTAGGTTTCTGTTTGCTCGCTGTTCTTATTGACAGCTTCCCTGCAGGTTCTGTTGCATCACCGTACGATGAGCGCACGTCGCCACAGCCACAGAGTCCCCTAGCTGACCTCCAACATGAAGCTGGTAAACGCGTCGCGAAAAACAAAATTGACAAGTTATCGGCTAAAAGAAGCCGCTCAGATATGTTGCTGTCTGCTTGAGTTAGGCATACGCACAGCAACAGTTATTTCACAATCTTTGATAATTACGTGTTCAAGAATATTTCAGGACTCCGGTTTTTTCCTTCTTCTTTAGTAACGTTTGACGCTAAGCAGGCCGCCGTGCGCCAAAATTCAGCGCCCTACTAGAATGGCTGAGGAAATTTCTTTCACAGCTTCGCTGTAAAACAGAGTGCATCATCCTTTAAAGCTTTAGTCACCCTCTGATCACAATCAGTCTAAGTGAATGGCGGAGAATCAACTGTGGCGAATGCATAATGAAATGCAATGAAACACTGAAATTCCCCTCAGAATGACCAGAATAAGATTGGTAAGTTCAGCAAATAATGAATTCTAAAATGTGAATTTGATTACGAGAAAAAATGTGTACCTGTATTCGAAACCGGAAAGCAATTCTCGAGAGATGCATTTCTTACTCTGTGATCTCCCCGTGGACCCAGAACGTTTGAGCACAAGTGTATCTGCCTTCGTCAAGGAAATGAAAAATGTGCCCCAGAAATATAATTGAAATGTGTGCATAGTAACTTTAACAGGCGCAACTTTAACATCGAAACTTAAGCATTTGTTCAATAAAGAAACATTGTAAAAGATAGCTTAGAAACGACCGTCAACATGTTTTAACGTTCTCATACAATCAATAGAAAGATTGCTAAGTCAACTGAACCGTAATGTCTTAACTGTCTAGGAATCCTTAGTTTGAAAACAACGAAATACCCTTCAGAGATATGGTGGTCAGGAACAAATTAGATGAGAAACAGGAAGAAATTTTGTTTAAGCTTGTTCAAAAGATCGGGAGCATGGAAACATAACGGATTCCTTTTCTTCTCAATAGTGACGGCACGTGGACATTTTCTGTGTTTTAGGTGATAGCGCAGGATGATTATTTACGTTATTTTGTACGGCTATGCACGGGGATAACCCGTGCATAGCCGTACGTAAATTGTCGACAGAGCAACAGTGAGTTTTGCAAGAACCCATTCACCGAGCTGTGATCAGTGAACAGCTGTGAAAAGAGGCTGGAATGATAGTCTGTGGCACAGTGTGATTTAGTGAACAGGGAACACGCACCGCAAAACTGAATAAAAATGAGTGTGGAAGAAAATGTGGCCTAGATTAAGCAGGCCCAGTGGACAAAGCGGATGAGAGGGTATTTATGGGCTCCAGTCAAGGGGCTCTCTTGCGAAACTGTCATATGTGCGCCCTTGGGCTATATAACGTGAGTTTGCATGAGCGCGTTTTTTTCCCTTCTCTACCCAATTGGACCCCACATCAATCCGAGAGCACTGTATTGCTATTTGTAGCAATTTGTGGTGAGCTGGGTAAAGAGATCGCGCGCGATGTATTTCGACCTGGAATACGCTGTCACAGCGTAATAAACGAAATGGATCGCGTGAACGCCGGTGGCAGTTCATTTAGCGGCTCTTTCTTCCCCAGCCGCAAACGCTCAGAAACATAAACGAAGAAGACAGCCAGCCTAATCTACATCCTAGCGACGTTTGCCAACTGTAAATGCATTCTAATCTCTCCAGTCAGAATTCTATAGAATATAAAGCTCTCCAGGATAATGTTTTCCCGTTGGCGGAAAGGAGTGACTCCTTGTTTGCGAAGGAACCGTAGAAAAACGATGAACTTGGAAAACGAAGGAGACGCTATTAAACCATACTATAGCCTCTGATGAAAGAGGCGGAACATCCCCTTGACATTTACGAGAATAGGCTTACTTCTACGGATAATAATAATAATAAGAAAGTAGAAAAGGAAGGCTAGCCACGTCCAAGAAAATTCAAGGCGTCTTTCTTCGTCATGGTAAAATACAAAATATTTCATTTCCTTTGTCGAGGCCTTGAAGAGTACGTGTTCTCCAGTGACCACGTAAAATATGGGCTTCAAGCAGTTTCATTTGTCGTCAGTTGTGAAATTTGCACGAAAAGTAAGCACGGAAGGCGCTGTCTCCCTCGATTCGGAAGCAAGGAAATTCCCGAAAGTTGCGCTCTTCATTTTACCCCTTTTCTTTCATTTGCGCATCTGCTTGTCCAACTTCGTTCTTTCGGTGTTGCGTTGACGTACTTTTAGAATGAAACATGCTGACTGTGAAGAATTTCCAGTCACAGTCGGCTTGCCGTTGCTGTTAGAGTGCTGTGAGAACCTCCGACTAGCTCTAGGGCACGCCAGCGGAAACATTGTTACCAGTCAAATCAAATCAAACTTCGTGTTTTGAATAGCGGTGAACTCGATGAAGTCACCAAATACGGCATAGAATTCCGTGTGAAGTTTGCGTACTGCGTGCTTGGTTTACCGCGGCTGCAGAGCCCCGACCTATATGTTACCCGCTACATGGTACCTTTTTTTATCCTACGACTGGGTCTTCCCTTATCTCAAGCTGTGTCTGTTACCCATCGCTGCCACTTAATTGAGAAAGACGCATGCTTTGAAGTACGTTGCTAAGAGACAAGCAAGGAGGAAGGTATGTATCGTTGGGGCAGGCTACGGTGTGCTCAAAAGTACAAGAGAACTTGATGCACTGCTTCTTGGATGTTTTCTCGCGCAGAATTTACATTGTGCCCTTCAATGCCACGCTAGCCCAGCGTTCCACTGATGCCGCTGATGTAACTAGGCAAAGAAATGCGGTCTGCACAGCTAAGTTCAATTTAGCAGGATAAATAAGTTATAGAGTGCAAGTTGTCCTCTCACTCCTTGAGCATATTATACATGTTTTCGTCCTTTTGGAATGATAACGTAAACACAATAGAAAAAAATCATATAACAATAGAACATTGAAAACATCGTTTATGACGTTTCAAAAGTACAATAATGACAGCAGAAGAATAGCAATGAAAACAAGAAATATTTACCATGCAAACCAAACAAATCTCATCAACTGGGTTCGTTAATTCTGCTCAACTACAGTACGCATGCGCTAAATTTAAAATAAAGATGCTGCTAGGGACAAAGTTATGTCATAAAGGTTTCAATTATTTCAACTAGATGGGTGTTTGAATAGCAGCAGTTTTATCACCACAAAAACACAATGCTTCCATATTTCCCCAAGCGGTTCCTGCCTTTGACGTGCGACCAACCATCCGTAGTATTGTTAGGTTGCAGAAGTCACATATAAAGATGTGTTTACAATATTTACACGAGAGACAACGACCCATACACAAGATGGCTGTCGAGAGCGATTATAGTTAGCGCCGAGACGGCGCCTTTACAGGCGGGGGTTATGTTACGGCGCAACCAAGAGTAGAGCCAGTGGCAAGAAGGCAATGTGACGTGATGAGGTGGAATTGTTCTCGACAGCCCTCTTGTTTATGCGTCGTCTCTCACGTAAATATTGTAAATACATCTTCATATGTGACTTCTGCAACATAACCGGATTCATCATCATCATCATCATCATCATCATCATCATCATCATCATCATCATCATCAGCCTGGTTACGCCCACTGCATGGCAAAGGCCTCTCACATACTTCTCCAACTACCCCAGTCTTGTACTAATTGTGGCCATGTTGTCCCTGCAAACTTCTTAATATCATCCGCACGCCTAACTTTCTGCCGCCCTCTGCTACGCTTCCCTTCCCTTGGAATCCATTCCGTAACTCTTAATGACCATCGGTTATCTTCCCTCCTCATTACGTGTCCTGCCCATGCCCATTTCTTTTTCTTGATTTAAACTAAGATATCATTAACTCGCGTTTGTTCCCTCACCCAATCAGCTCTTTTCTTATACCTTAATGTTACACCTATCATTCTTCTTTCCATAGCTCGTTGCGTCGTCCTCAATTTAAGTAGAACCCTTTTCGTAAGCTTCCAGGTTTCCGCCCCGTACGTGAGTACTGGTAAGACACAGCTGGTTATAAACTTTGCTCTTGAGGGATAATGGCAACCTGCTGTTCATGATCTCAGAATCCCTGCCAAACGCACCCCAGCCCATTCTTATCCTTCTGATTATTTCTGTCTCATGATCCGGATCTGCAGTCATTACCTGTCCTAAGTAGATGTATTCCCTTACCACTTCCAGTGCCTCACTACCTATAGTAAACTGCTGTTCTCTACCGAGACTGTTAAACATTACTTTAGTTTTCTGCAGATTAATTTTTAGACCCACCCTTCGGCTTTGCCTCTCCAGGTCAGTGAGCATGCATTGCAGTTGGTCCCCTGAGTTACTAAGCAAGGCAATATCATCAGCGAATCGTAGGTTACTAAGGTATTCTCCATTAACTCTTATCCCCAATTCTTCCCAATCCAGGTCTCGGAATACCTCCTGTAAACACGCTGTGAATAGCGTTGGTGAGATCACATCTCCCTGTCTGGCGCCTATCTTTAGTGGGATTTTGTTGCTTTCTTTATGGAGGACTACTGTGGCTGTGGAGCCTCTATAGATATCTTTCAGTATATTTACATACGGCTCGTCTACACCCTGATTCCGCAATGCCTCCGTGACTGCTGAGGTTTCGACTGAATCAAACAATTCTTCCGTTCCCTCCTCAGGTCTAGGCTAATTCGAGTTCTTACCATCCTATGGTCACTGCAGCGCACCTTGCTAAGCACGTCCACATCTTGTATGATGCCAGGGTTAGCGCCGAGTATGAAGTCTATTTCTTTTCTAGTCTCGCCGTTCGGGCGCCTCCACGTCCACTTTCGGCTATCCCGCTTGCGGAAGAAGGTATTCATTATCCGCATATTATTGTGTTCCGCAAACTCTACTAATAACTCTCCCCTGCTATTCCTAGTGCCTATGCCATATTCCCTCACTGCCTTGTCTCCAGCCAGCTTCTTGCCTACCTTGGCAGTGAAGTCGCCCATAAGTATAGTGTATATTGTTTTGAGTTTACTCATCGCCGATTCCACGTCTTCATAGAAGCTTTCGACTTCCTGGTCATCGTGAATGGATGTAGGGGCGTAGACCTGTACAATCTTCATTTTGTACCTCTTATTAAGTTTCACAACAAGACCTGCCACCCTCTCGTTAATGCTATAGAATTCCTGTATGTTACCAGCTATATTCTTATTAATCAGGAATCCGACTCCTAGTTCTCGTCTCTCCGCTAAGCCCCGGTAGCACAGGACGTGCCCGCTTTTTAGCACTGTATATGCTTCTTTTGGCCTCCTAACTTCACTGAGCTATATTATATCACATTTACTGCCCTCTAATTCCTCCAATAGCACTGGTAGACTCGCCTCACTAGATAACGTTTTAGCGTTAAACGTTGCCAGGTTCATGTTCCAATGGGGCCAGTCCGGAGCCAGGGAATTTTAGCACCCTCTGCGGCGTCGCAGGTCTTACCGTCGCCGTGGTCAGTTGCTACGTAGCTGCTGCGGACTGAGGGTCGGGGTTTGATTGTTGTGTTCATATAGGAGGTTGTGGCCAAGTACTGCACCAGGGTGGACAATCCTGCTCTGGTGAGGGAGTGCGTTACCGGTTCTGGCCACCGGGATCAGGCCACACTTGAGGCCTCTTTATGAAATTTTATCAACACGCGGATTTTTTTTAATCCGTTGGAAAATTTCGCGGCACCGGGATTCAAACCACGGACCTCTTGCACGCGAGGCGGGTGTTCTACCTTTACGCCCCCGCTGCACCTCATTAACCGTATTAGCCCCGCGAAATGCGAAAAAATACGTTAGCTAAGGTGTTGGTATAGCGTCTTGGTTAATGGTTACTGTCACCGCTGTGCAGAATGTGCCTGCAAACGAGTACAAAAAATGTGGTGCGTAGTTCTCTTTCTTTAGTCTTCTTTTTCTATTTTGGTCATATATATATATATCCGTCTGTTTGCCTGCCTGTCTATCTTAATTTCAAACTCTTGCAAACTCTGCAAGCTCCTAATACATTAGGTATTTTTGCTGTCTTACAGAACGCCAGTTTATAAGCACTTAGCGACTTAACAAAGATGAAAAGCATTATTTACGTTTTGTATTGCACATGTCAGTTTTATATAAAACGGTATATGTCACTCATTCCCCCCTCCCCTCCGAAATTGGGCATCACTTTCTCAATATCAAGTGACAGAAATGTTAAATAAGGTATTCCAATAAAATAAATACTAAGGCATACCGAGTCACTAAAATAACATGACAAATGCAGTATTCGCGAGCCTCTCCCCTTTTTTACACGCCGTAAGTGAGAATCTCGCGAATAAACTGTCTGGCTGGAAAAAAAAAAAAAGATTACAACCCTTAAGACGAAGCTTTAGCTCGGGTACTCCTGTCTAAATAAATACGTGTAGATGGAGAATTCCTTTTTCTCGGCAACCACTCCACCAAACTCGACGAGGTTCGTTGCATCTGAAAGAAAAATTTTAAATCCAGTGATTGTTGGTTTCGCATTCTCGATTTACATCGTCAATTTTTTTACACAAAATTGGAAAAATTGCAAATTTCCAGAAAACGAAACCATCACGTTTACGGCTCTGTAACTCAGCGATGAAAAATGACATCACAGTTTTGTCAATTGCATCTAATAGTACATCTAAAGGGGACGAAATTAATATGTTACAAATGAATCTATAAAAAAATTAGTAATATGGAAATACAGCTTTTGCAGAACCCTTGCATACAACATAAAAAGTTCACGTAATATATAAAATGACATACTGAATTTGTACGCTTTAAATGAGCTTACGAACGCCGTTTACAGAATCGCAATATCTATTCTTGATAGAGAGCGATTAATTTGTAAGCTTCGTGCTTCTATTCCTTTTCGAACTTTCAAATTTTTGAAAATATTTTCAAGAATATTCAGCCCCTAAATCGAAATTCCGCTTCAACAGTCACTAGAACTTAACTTTCTCTCTCAAATGCGACAAATTTCATTGAAATCGGTGTAGGGTTATTTCACCAAAACGTTTTGCGTTATACACGTACTTGAATAGACCGCGTCGAAATTGGGCCCGAGCTAAATCTTCCTCTTAAGACCTGAAGGCATGTAAAGCACAAATGTTTTCATTTGAAGCGTTACACAATCACAATATCTAACGCATTTTCTCTTCCAGCAATACAAATAGTAATGCGTGAATATTGTAAAGACGAGGGCAGAAGCAGAAAAAAAGCCATAAATTTTTTATCTAACGTAGTTCTCACACTTCATATGTTTGTCCTTTTGTAATTGAAAGCCGTATGTTACCAGGTATTTAACCAACGTTCCCAGCACAAAGTAGACATAACGTTAAAAATGCAATTCGAACATTTGTTGCACGAATGTAACTTAAATATGCTAGGTTGTTAAGATTTACTTGAACGTCGCTTCAATGAGAACAATCATGATCCAATGAGAGGTTTTTCGTATGTATTGGTAAGTTTAGTCTTTGTACCTTATTACAACCATACTATTCGAGGCGCCGCTGTTGTTCTTACATTAAACTTTCCTTGTTTTAAGTGTTCTAAAAACACTTGTGATATCAGACTGTTGTTACGTCACAATGCCCGCAGCTTCAAGCTTAACAGACTAGTGGTTGTGGCATGTAACGGTAATATGTAGCACATTTATGAGCTGCCACAATTGATTTCGAAGCCATGAAGGCGTGCAATGTTCAACGAGGCTATCCATTAGCCCAACACAAGTCTCAACTGAGCGCGCTTCGCCACTATCACTGCATTCGTGTGTTACTGCTAAGCTCCCCCTAATAAGCGGTCACATTTCTGCACTTCCTTGTTGTCACCTTTGATCCGTCACGAACATGACATAATAGTTGCGATCGACCTACACTATCGTTCGCCGAGCTTTATCACATAACAATATTGCAATTACCTTGAGTTTCTATGGGCTCTTCAATTACCTTTTTTCTGACTTTCTAGCCAGCTTTTTAAAGTGTGTTTCTGTGCTCCTACACAGTCGCATTAGTGGAAAAGTTTATAGATTCCTGAAACATTCGGATACGGACCTCTGCTTATAGAAAAAAAAATATTGTCTGTTATTTGTGAAAGCTATCTAAAATGCCCTAAGTGATAAGCTTAATGTCCACAGTTAACTCTAAATTCACTTGCAGTCTGACTATATTATAGTAACTAAATATAATCCTGTTTGTCTTTGGTCATTTTTGATAGAAAACAAAAATTAATGACATGTATGTCTAAGTAAACAATCAAGCTAATTCAGTCTGGTCCTCTTTTACAAATTACGAGTGGTTAATATTAATCTTCAGGTTATGCATGATCACTAATGAATACACTGTGAACATAAGGCGACGATAGCAGTAGAGGTGGAACGAGCAAATATTTAAGTCTGCACAGCTACCTTGTGCCCGTGATGGCTAGCCTGGTTGCGACATTTCAAAATGCGTATCTGTAAAATCATATTGGAGCAGTAATGTAGAAACGGAACCGTCTGTTTACGCTGAACGCTGTGTCTCAGCTCTGATAAAGCCCCGGAATATCCTGTTATAGCCGGCGCCATACAACTGGCTGACAGAGCAAATGCAAGCGTAAGAGTACTGCAGTGAAAAAACATTGAAATGCGGTATTGTGCAAATTGAAAACAATGAGACAAACGGAAACGACCAAGTGATGCACCTTAGTTGTTCTTTCGCTGCGATGAAATGAAAAATTTGCCCGCAGAAACATTACAAAGACGCAAAAAACAGATCGAATGTAGAAAAAAAATGAAGCAGATCCCATTTACTGTGGGAATTGATGTTAAGCGAAACATCTTGCTGGCAAGTCGCTACCCAGCATAGTTTGGGATTATGCAAAGCATTATCAGTTGGACCAACGTGCTTGTGTAAGGACAGATGTGTGTCTGACATGAGCATGTGCCTGACGACATCAACAAGACGACGGTGGCTACGATCGTGAGACACCGACGACATGATTTCTACTCGGGCCGTTCAACGCGAGCTAACGTCATGCCGATTGCTGGGTTCTATATGCGGGTACGGGATGACCGTAAGCGAGCGAAAAAAGGATTGTGACGTCATCGGTGACAACGCGTTATGCAATCGTATATACCTATAGTTGTGTCATGTGACATATGCTGATGACGATGGCATTCGCATTGCAGCGGTGGAATGTGAAATCGTGTTTGACCTGAGCCAATAACGAAACCAGAATCGCGTCGTATAGTTTTTACCTAGCGTTAGCTGCTACGAGGAAAGTACTGGGGGAATGTTGGCTGATCCCACACATGGGTTTACCCTATCACGGCGTCTCAATGCACGAGCTGTCACGAGAAAAGAACACTAAAAACTGCTATGTAACACACACACACGAAACCTCCCAAAGAGCTAGTCGGCTTTGGCACGAGAGGAGCATGCGTGCTGTCGGGGACTAGTAGTTGCAGAATTGGATTGCTTTTGGACTCCACTGTCGGCCAGTGGTATTCTATATGCGGATAGAAATAAAGAGAGAAAGAGAGGAAAGGCAGGGAGGTTAATCAGAGGCAAGTTTCTGGTTACCAGTGCAGAGAGAGAAAATACTTAGCTACCTACCGACCTACGGCAGAGCGCCGGGAATTAGGCACAAAATGCTTCGCAATAGGACCATTTTTATTGGGTATTAAAGTACTAAAGGACACGCGGTATCACGAGCAAATTCCTATACTAAAATCACAAGATAACACCAATTATAGAGCACAATCATTACGTCGGAATAACTCGGCCCCCGCGACGGTGATGCATTTTGCCTCTTTCTCTTTTTGATGTAGGCTGTGCTTTCACAGACGAGAAATCACGGAAAGAGTTAAAAATTACGCGAAGTGTGCCAGCAGGACAATGTTGTAACATTAGGTAGTGTACGTCAAAGAAAGTATGCCTCTGATACGCCTTCGGTAAAGAGAGCACTGTCAAATATAACACGCTCAGACAGGGTCTAGGGCTGGTAGCCGAAACGAGCCTGCCTACATCATGTCACAGCAACAAACGTTTTTTGGAGAGGAGCAGCACCCTAAATGATAACTGCCACTTGAAATAATTGAGTTTCGCTTCAAAGACCCCGTGGTAATTGTGGTACGATCGGCACGTTTCATAAATAGGGACTTGGGAGTAGCATATTGTTCGTACGTGCAACTGACGTCAGTTGCCGAAAAAAAAACCTTGATTCTGGGACGTTGCACAGTGCACCCTTGGTGAAAGCGGACTTGTGAAAAGGTGCTACCACGGCAACTGGGTTGCGTCAATATCACGTTGCTGAGCTACAACAGCAACAGCTTCTTTACTCGACTTTCCATGCTTTTTTTCTGGGCTTGTTTAGTTGCGGATTTATGATAGAAAAGTAAGGTGCTTCGAGTGTCTGAAGAGGCATAAATTTACAGGTAACAGGGAACGTACTACATCACATTCACCAGATCACTTGCTCCTGGATTTCATGGGCGGAATCTCTGGCTTCGTCTATGCATGTTGAGAAGTGCGTAGATGCACAACAAGGAGAATCTGGGATGTTCGAGTTGCAAGAATGTGAATGAATCACACGGTTGATAGCAACAGCGATATGAGCGCTGATGCAATTTGGCTGAATAACTTGCTCGGATAAGACGAGTCACTTCAAGGTAACGCTCAAATATTTGCGAAGTTTGAGGATAACGAACGCTCAGATTCCGCAGAAGTTCGAAGCAGGCACTAAGGACTAATTTGTAAAGTTCATCACATAAGATAACCTAGAAGAAATAAAAAGGTTCCGACCAACAATAATGTTGACCTAGAATACTTTTAACTATAATTGCATTCGTAAAACCTAGAAATCTATGCTTTTGTTTTTTTCGTATTGCGACATCGTATTTACATGTTTGCTGCCTCACGTTGAAACTATATGTCGATAAATTTTTGCATCTCGTGATATTTTTCTTGTCAGTGCGATCCTGTTCTCAGCCACGTGAAGTAACTTATTTGGTAGCTCGCAGTGATAACAATAATAATTATTTATGAGCCTTTACCTACTGGCACCAGCAACCCTTCCCAACCATTTTTATAAACACTCTGACCGGTCACGTGAACGTGTGATCATAAAAAAGATCACCTAAAGCCTCATTATTAAGGTTACAACGAGAAACAGGTGTTTTGCAACGGAAGAATATTATCAGCCTCATGTTAAGCACGTCTGCGCCGATAGCTCCGTTACGAAAACCAATCTTACGAGCGGCGAAAAACACGCAGTGCTAGCTGCTCTATAGCAGAGCCGACCAGTCATTAGACGACTCAGCGAAGTGTTCAGAAGAGCGAAGACAGGTGAGAAAACCTAATGCATTTGAGAGGAGCGGGTCGAAAGTGCTGCCGCAGCGGCAATAACCTCTTGATCAAAAGCACACATACCAGACAGCCATTACCTCCGGCAAATATCGGGGCCCTGGCTGCACTACTGACAGCAGACTCGCACTTGAGAGCACTCTAGGCAAAGCGCGGCTGTGACGGCAGCAGTGCCTGGGCCATGCTACCAACACCTATAGGAATTACATAAACACAGAAAGTATGTTGCAGAAACTATGAACCAAGGAATGAAGTAAATTACACCCTGAACGGCGAAAGATCAGGCGGTAAGGCATGGATGATCCCAGCACGCGAAGGAAGGAGATGGGGTGATTAACGTCGCTGAATAAGCATGAGATCGGGGTCAAATACACCCGAAGCATTTTCCATCCGCAGATCACCGTAGCAATGATTTTTCTTTCTTCCTTTCAAACACGTAAAGCAGTACTTGCAGCAAGTTGTCGATTCAGCATCACTTTGGCTCGAGCCGTAAAGGTCTGGCTGCTATAACCGATGTGCATTTGCTTAACGCTGCTTCTCATCAAACGCTTTCGGTCGTATATTCTGCGCTGTATTTCAAGAAAGCGCTGAGTAAAGCAATGCCGCAAAACACAAAGCGTGCGAAAAATACAAAAGCCTGCTAATTTAGTGTAAGAAAACATCTCAAAACCTAATAAGTGAAAGTAACGATGGACTACAAGAGTGTATAAAGCTTTAAGTAAACGAAACTTTATTTCAAAATAGAGAGATACTCAGAGAGGTTCCTTCCATTTCTCGAATGTAAAAGCAAAATTCTTTTTTCTTTCTTCCTTGACGTTCTCTTTTTTTATGCAGCAAAGATTCTCTGTTTGAACATGAAAGTTACACATCTCGATTAAGCAAGAAGACAAAAATAAGAAGGTATTGCGTGATAGTTGCTTATCTCGTACTGACCATCTCCGTAAATTGAGCGTTCCACATTGTCGCACGAACCTATTCTTTTTATTCATTTGTTCCTAAAACTACCAATGAATGGAATCATCTGCCGGCCTCAATTGTTAACATAATCGATTCATCTGCTTTTATAACTACTATTAATGAATACTTTCGTTAATCTGCCTTTTTAAATTCTTTATTATTGTTATTATAACGTCTCATCTGTAAATGCTCTGTATCTCGACTCACTCCCTTCTGTAACGCCTTTGGGAGCAAGGTACAATAAATAAATAAATAAATAAATAAATAAATAAATGAATAAATAAATAAATAAATAAATAAATAAATAAATAAATAATAGAACCGCGTTGGCTTAACGTCACAGCGGGATTTGCCTTTTTATGGATCTGTAGATTTTATGATACTGCGCGTATAGTTCACGAGGGTTGCAATGCGGGCTTGTTGGTAATGCATCTTCAAGGGGAGTACGGTAGCGCGATTCAAAGACGGGACAAAAGAAGACACAAAGGGACCCACACATCGCTATCTTGCGCTGTGTGTGTCCCTTTGTGTCTTCTTTTGTCCCATCTTTGAATCGCGCTACCGCACTCCCCTTGAAGACTGTGCGTATACAACGGCGTGACGGCACCTCAGCCAGCACATTACATATTGCGCCAGTACATCACTGAATAAATGGGAAACGTGCCCTGATTCATTCAGAAACTACAGAGAGCATTGAAAGTGGTGTTACAAATAAAAAAATATTTAAGAAGAGACAGTTATACTAAGAAGCTGACGAATTCTAACTTTGTATTGCGGATTGCATGGACAGACAGTACAGACTGTAGCTAACTGATTACTGATTAGTAAATTACTGACCATGATGACAGAATTCCATCATATTTAATTGGTAGGGTTAACTGAAACTAGAGGCGTCCTGAGCAATTGGGAATATTTATTTAGGACGCAAGAAGCATTTTGTAATCACATAACTTTATAAGCATCAATACTTTAACATAACAAAGTGATATAATATATGCAGGAAATTGACGGTGTTAGCAACGGCATTTCTTTAAAAGCCAGAGACAAAACAAAGAGCCGTAGTAATGCAGGAAGTGTAACACAACATCGCAGAAGCTCGTAGAACGTATGTTTCCACAACGGTATGCGCGATAATGGAGATAGTTTACCATTTTGTGACAACGGAAGATGTCTACGTCCAACGTAACGTCGACAACTTTTGTTACTGTGGCAAGAGAAAACACCGATACTCAGGCTTCAAGGCATGTACGACTCCAATTCATCCTCTGCATCTTCGCCGAAAACTTAGTGTGATTCATTTACAGGTTGATACAGTTATGAATTTTGCATGACATCGTCAGCTTTCGCTGACCTCCTTGACCAGCTCCATGATTTGCCGGTTATCATCACATGGCCCTACTACCCATGGTGAGACATAGTAACGAGTAGGAGCTAACCCCACATGAATTTGTCTTTCGAAATGGAATGGATGAAAGGCAAAGGAACATCTATGTAGCACTCAGAATTACCGTAAGGACATGTTAATTTTTATTAGGCTTATTTGGGAATCGCTTTTTTTTCGAGCAATCTGTTCTAAAATGCGAATATGGCAGCTGGAAGCATGAAAGGGTCGAATGAAGCAATAATTTGAACAAAGAAGTTTTGTGGTAACCAGAGCTTTAATGAGCCTTGAATATTACGGATAATATATTCTGTTCGAGGGATCATTGACTTATAGGTAATCGAATAATATCCAGCTGGCTAACTCGACTAAGATGATTTGCGGAACTGTGACTGGCTCAAAATCGTAAGTCGAATGAATTACAGCGCATAAAACGTAACACTCTTTTTTCTTGAAACTAAACAAAAGTGACTGACAGGGTGTTGGTCACCGAGCATGTAAAACGTGAGTTAGTATGCCAGGTACGTTTTCAGAGTTACATAATTATCAAGCTTCCTTTGACGCGGCCAGGGATATATCGAGCATCGCAACCACGGCGCGACGAGCTCCAGTAATTGCCACAAGAATGTAAAGTCATTTTCTGTTGGATGAAATAAATGTCACTGGTGAAAAGGTAATTAAAAAGTGTATAGGAAATGAATGTCAAAAGAATTGCTTTCACTACGCTCAGTACAACTCAAACGCCGTAATGAATATTATGGAGCCAGCCACAAAGTGTAATAAGTGTTTCTTTTTCAGCCAAACACGTGGTATGATAGGTATGATATTTTAGTTTAGGTTGTTCGCGTATAAATTGTTATATCGAACATTAGAGTTCAATAAGTGCGCGGGGGCCTGCTTTTCCTCGAAACTGCAGACATTGTAATGGGGAATTTGCTTTGATTGAGCAAGCACCCTTCCTCACAGGTTTTATATCCACTGACAGTTTGCAGGCGAGAGAAAGGTGAATGCATTTCCCCGAGTTTGCAAGAAAATTGTAGCCCACGCGCTACCTGTCATGTGTACGAACGTGTGAAGCCCCTGCAAATTTACCTACCCCATTCATTAACGCATTCAGTTTCTTTCTGTGATCGCCTCTGCCAATGACCAACTTAAAATACAAATCACTAGTGCGGTGGAGTCGGTACAGCGTCCTTCCAATATGCAAAGTGCGTGTGCAGTAGTATAAGAGACACATTCTTGCTAATATTTTCTAGCTAAAAAATGAGTTTTACTTAGTGGATTGCTCAGAGCGGCTGCAGTTACCATGGCGATGTTACGGAGACGCCCTGCACTCAGCGTTGGAAATCACAACGCCTCTATATTTATTTATTTGTTTATTTATTTATTTATTTATATGATTAACAGTACATGATTGTCAGGATGCTTGAGGCAAAAGGTGACATTATGAGCACCCCTTGTCTACGAAAGTGCATTGAAGGACGATGCTTATTCAAACTGCCGCCGAAAACGCAGGTGGGTGTGAACGCACGTAGGCGGCGCTGCAGCCGGTGAATCGTCTTTGTCGATGGTGACCCCTCTACCGTGGACCCTCGCCGTACTCTCCGTGCAGATCGATGGACTCCCTTCACCTACCGGAAGCGTCGCGAAGCGAGGGCGCCCCGAACGCACGGCCAGTCTTACTCCTCACTTGGGGCTGTGGAGGTTGCCGGAACGGCTCGTCACGACACAGGACTCACACTGAAGTAGCATGTGCGCCTTTTCGGGAGTTCTTTACATCGTCTAAAGGAAATCGAAAGGAGTTTTTTTTTCCCAATACGCGTTCTTTGTCAACTTCACTGACCACGCGTCGGGGCTGCAATTCGGCGCGAGCCCTTGCAATACGTCGGTTCGTATTTCTATTCCATTCACCTTTGTTTTAGGCACGCATGTGGGGACGTCATGATTGAGTGGCGTTAAGCATTAGCGAGATATCCTGGCATTCTACACTATGCGCTTGCAGTTGCCGCCTTTCAGCTGTTCTTTTACGACAGGCTTGGTGAGTGTACACCACATCGATTTCCATCTGCAATGGGAGTTGGACTTGCGCTATGCTTAAAAATAAGAATCCGAACGTTGTTGCAGCGCTGGATGCACTAAACATTACCGGTAGAGCTATTACCAGGATATGGAAGGCCATTCCGCTTGGCTTACGCGTCTCTAGCTTTTGACGATCGTCGTGTACAGCTGTACGAACTTCAGAGAGCGGTACTCAACCTCGCTTTGTAGAAGACGGCTTGAAACTTGCGTATGCTGATTGCTAGAACCGACATGTATTTCTTTCTAAAGGTGGGACAAGTTGCACTATAGCACGTTCTACGCCAGTACGCAACAGTCATTCATGCGAAGGCATCGAATCAATCACACACGTATACATGACAAAGGAACACATTTTGATTCAGGCAGAGGCGCCCGAGCAAACGCGTCCTGTGTCCAGCATAACCAAAGCGTAGGCTACGACAGACGACCTTGCGGAATACCCCGAGTGTACGAGATCATATTGCGTTTGCGTAGGGCAGGCTGTTGCAAGTAGGCTAGAAAGAGAATGAAAAACGGGAGTATAAGCCACCGAAAAGTAATAAAGTGACGCTTTCTTAGGCTCGCTCCCGCGCTTTGGTGAACGTTTCTTGCAATGGCTGTCGACTGAACTGGCGCACATTGGCATCAAAACGCCATTCTTCTGCAGCTCTTGAAAGTCGGGCCATAAGATTGCACATAGAAAGTGTTGTGTGGCAGTACAAAGTACTCAGACAGTCAAAAAGCTTCTATTACGTGGACAAACGTAAAAAAATTAACTCTGCATAGTTTTTCCCTGCAAATCTTTACAATTTTTGCACAGCAGGATTTTTGCAGCTTTCTCAACGCGTTGAAATAAAATAACCTTTAATCTGTCTGTGCGGCTAAAATTACTCATGTGCCTTTTGTTTTGTGAGTTGAATAAACAGTTTTCAGAGTGGCCCTCTGTCGGGCGGTTTCCTATTTGCGGGATTGTTTCACTTTTTCGGTTTTTAGGTGGTGCCTCTGGCAGCAGTAAAATTCTTTTGAGCAAGGACGAACAGGCGAAGGAATGCTAGCGAGCCCTTCATTGTAAACATGAAATCCTGGGGTATTGCATGCCAGAAGCACGGTAAGATTATGAGGCATGCCCTAGTGGGGGGCCCCGGATCAATTTTTACCACCTGGGGTTCTTTAAAGTGCATCCAATGAGGGTGACACGGACGTTTTTGCAATTCGTCCCCGCCGAACTGCGGCTACCGCTGCCGGGATTTCATCCCCCCTGAGCGTGCTTAGCAGCGCACCGCAAAAGCCACTAAGCAACCTCGGCTGCTTTACCTGTGGGCTGTAGCTTGTTCTAGCAATGTTCCTCTTTAGGAACTCTGTAGTAGTCAAAACATGAGCTGAGAAAAGTGTCGAATAAGATGGGGTTGCCTTCGAATACCACTGTACTCAAGTACACCCAAGGCAACCGTGGGCAGTAATTGCGGCTGTGAAACAAAAAGGTTAATGAGCAACTCTTTCATAATTTTGCCTATAAGTATTGGAAAAAAATTGGTTCCTACCGAAACGCACAAATACCTGCGCAAGAAGCATTGGCGCAGCTTGCATAGCTTTTTTAATAAAAGTGCTGATAGCTTTGGGAACCCTATGTGCAGTTATATATAAATTAGTTTATATGTAATCTTGAACCTTGTATATTGTAAGATAGAACCAATTCAAGAGCTAAGGAGTAGTCGGCGCCTTAAATTGTGCGCCAACATCTCCTTATATCATATCAATAAAAAAAAAGGAAAGGAATTTTTTAGTAGAATAGAGGGCACTACGTCTGTCTACTCCTCAGGATGAAGGCGAAATAAAAATAGAAGTGGAAGAAGGGGCAGCGCAGACTAATGTACGTTGAACAACAGGGGCACAGCAGCAGCAACGTAGAACCCTAAATAAGGAGCTGCTATCTGCGTTATCCTGTACGATGCGCAGTTCCAATATAATTGAGGTTCCTGCAGCGTCCCGCCTTCGAACTGTCCTCTCAACGTGAGCCTCAAGGGAGCGCACTCCGCTAGCTTTCACGTAGGCTGCGTCTGGTCGCAGCTGCGCTTGACGCGCCTACACCGTAAAGGTTTTCGGGTGGAAGGACGACACTGCCATTCAAAAGAAAGATGTCTTTCGAAATGACTTCGTTTAGCTGCTTTCAGTGCTGCTCAGATTGAAATATGGTAAAACGTCCCTGACTATCTCGCGCCGGCATGGCATCAACAGGTTTCATCTGCGAACGTAGTTTTCGCAGGCGAGCATTTCGCTACTGCTATCCGGAAATTAAAATGGTTGTTTCTCCTCAGAGCCAGATGCCGCCTTCTTGCGCTTGTAAATAAAATAAAAAACTGTAATAATTTATGCCATACATTCCATTTCCGAGAATCAAAGCATTATGTCCCCAATATGATAAAGTTATCCTGACTTTTCATTGGTCATCTTAAAACACCGTGAGAACATTTATCTTGGGCAGCTGGCAAGACCGTAGCGATTTCATTCACTTGTAAAATAATATACTGGGGAGAAATTGAGTTGCTTTAAATTAAGGTCACATGATTTCTTCTGTTTTTCGAAATAAAGCAATAGGAAAGAATTATGATGGAAGGAAAGCGAGACTTGCAACTTTCTATGCTTAAGCAAAACGCATGTTTGCAATAGCGGAATTCGGATGCCTCTGAAGGTAGCGAGCGCAAAGAGAGGAAAGCTCAACACGGGAGAGGGAAATATAAAATTGATTGAGTTTCGATGACATTCTGAGAAATAGGAACCGATGCAAAAAAAAAAAACGAAATTTAGCTCTTTCTTAATAATGAGAATTTCAATGTTACGGACATGGATTACGCTTCCTGCAGTAGGATATTAAGTCGTAAGTAAAGTTAAAAAAATTGTTGTCTAATATTGTGCGACCGGTGACTTATACTTGGAAGCCTAATTAAACCTTAGGGGCTGAGTTCACACTGCTTTTCTTCATAAGCGCTCTTTGCCATTGTCCGGCCGCCTGCGTTTATAATAGGTCTTGCGCGAGGATTAGCTGCAATTTTCTCTTACGAACCATTCTGGCCTAACAGTATTTTCTGAATATGGGTCCAGTTCTTTTTTGGGACATGCAAGTCATTGTTTCAGTGATAGGTTCATAGTTATGAAACATAGCGGTCTTTCAGTATATCGGCTGTGAACAATTCAAAAGTGCAGACAAGCCCTCCTTTGTCCCCAATAAAAATATATCTCAGCAGCAAGTTTTCTGCATACATTTTTTTTTCAATATGAGTTCGTTGAAAGGTGAAAAAAAGGTATTTAAAAGAAGGCTTAAATAGCAATGACACATGAATCGCAACTTTCGTTCATGAAATAGAATAGATTTCAATGTGTATTCCGACACAGACCCTACGGGTGTATTCGTACAGAAATGGCGCCTTTACATGTCTAAAAGATATCTGATTAGATCAATTTTGCGCTACTGGGTGATGCAAGCTAGGAGCTCAATTTTTAGTTTTCGTAGTCTTAATTGTAGAAACGTTACCGGATAATACAATTAGGGTGATTACGGCCGTCCCTATGTCTTGAATAAAACCGATAACGATACATGTACTTTTTGTCGATGTGATCAGCGCAGAAGAAAGCAGACTCATTTTGTTTTGCCTTGGTTAATTATTTGCAAAAGTTATCACTCAGGCTGTGCAAGAATTGAGTAGCGATGCCAGAATAACAGTATCTCTCACGAACGACGTGACATGCCTCTATTAGAAAACTCTTAAGCATATTGTCGTATGCATCACCACACATTGAAAAGGAGCGATGTTCCCCAGTAGCGTGTCGTTGTTGGCACTGTCTGTCGCAGAAGTAAAAGTAATAACAATAATGAAAGGAAGCTGACAATTTTAGAAGGTCAGATGGACAAAAAATAAAAGCCTTGCAACACAACTTACATAACGAACACTATAGGTGCACTACGATGCGGCAAACATACCTGCTTCGCGAAACCCAGTATTTCGCTTAGGTAGGAGTGCGAGAGGAAAGTTTGAACTTGTGATAGAAAAAAGCAACAAAGAATAAGAGGGGCTAGTGCTGCATCCTCCGGACACGACTGCGCGGCCTGAGAGCTCAGCGAGAGAGCCTCGAAATTCCTGTATCCTATTTCAGCTCGAGTTGCGGGAATTGTTTGTAGCCGCAACGCTCGGTCGTGTTCGCACCAGCAGCGCACGCTAGGCAAAAGCGTAGCGCTGTTCGCACCATGCGTGACACTCGTTTCTTTGTTCTTCTGTTTTTCTTCCCCGCCTGAAACGCACTCTCCTCTCTTACTTCCTTGTTGCTTATTACCTTCAGTTTTTGCCATGTTCACTTCTCGGGAGTTTGCTTCGAATAATTCTGAACAGAACAGTATTCGTATATCCTTCGGGAACGTAAGTAAAATACAATCGTCGAATGGCGAATCCTGCAGAGATGTCCTCGCGTTGTTGTGAACTCCTGCCTGCCCGACATCAGTCCGGAGTGCCGTGGACATGATGCTATGCTACGGGCATCCCTCAGCGTGACTTTGAAGAAAACGACCAAAAGAGACCGACACTCTGCGGTTACTTGGGCCGCTCTTCCTTAATACTTTCCTGCAATGGACAGTATGCGGCCGCTTGCTTTCTAGAGGCACTTTTTTCCTGGCGCGCCATAATACTGGCGAGTACGCTCACGTTGCTGGTGCGTTACGGAGTGACTCGGAAATAGCACGCTTCAGTGGCCTTTACAGCAGTGTTTGCAGCACAGCAAAATATTTTCTTTTTCACAAGAGCATCGCGGGTTTTTAACTTTTTCGTATGTCTGGATTGATATATAGCTCCTGGAATGCATGGTTCATTCTGCGACGAGAACCTTTGTATTACCATGAGAGAGACAGGTTGTGTTAAAGTTAAAAAATAGGTTGTCTCTTTCCTAGTTTCGGAAGACCATATATATATATATATATATATATATATATATATATATATATATATATATATATATATATATATATATATATATATATATATATATATATATATATATATATATATATATATATATATATGCATGGTGGGACCAAACTGGTTGAAGAAGAAAATACGGCGGGAAACACGAAGAAGTTAGAGGAAAATGGCTGTTGAGATGAATGATGTTCTGAGAATCACCAAGAAATCATAGGGATCGCCGACGATGACGCCCCTTTTCGGTTGGGTACGATGAGGATAAAATGACCTAGCAAAAGAGCGGAGAGAGTGCAGAACTATGCTATTAAAAAAAGTGCGTGGTAGCAGATGGAACTTCGCTTGTGAACCTGATAAAGGAAGTAGTGACAGCTGCTCGTTTGGCTTAGAGAAGACTGAATAATTCGAAAGAAAAAAAAACAAGTTACTAAGTTCTAAAGCGAAAGCCCTAAATTTTTTCCACTGAGGATGGGAGCTTGCTGCCTCTGTTGAACAGATATATGCGCGGAGTGTGGCCAAGAGAAGGGCATGCATGCAGAAATAAAAGCACACAGAAAAAAAAAGACAGCTAGAGTAAGAACAAATGGAAAGAAGTCGCAAAGTCGCCAGTAGTGCTGGATTTGTTTTCCCGTATAGCAAGAGGGGGCATCGTGCTCAAGGCTATATATTTTATGGCTGCACCCCTCTTATTTCTGCCTTCCAACTTTCTGTTTCTCTTAGAAGAAGGGGGATGGGAGGGTGTTCCTCTATCTCTTTTCTCTTATCTGAATGTTCTCTTTCTTTCATGCGAAAGCGAACAAGGTGACATCCTCTTTTATTCTTCACTGCGAGCAGCGGCAGTAGTTTTCAAACGAACAGAAAAGCGCAAAATTCGTAGCGTCATGTCTCCAAAAGAACTAGCGAGATACCTTAGTATCACGATATGATATTTCACAATTTCGTTGCCGCCTTCAGGAACTTAGTTTTCGTGGTGGCTGATTTCATTTCCAGCCTCGGCAGCCGCATTCCAGTCCATCAATTAGTTTTTTATGCACCGAAGATAAGAGTCACGCATCACGTATTTGCGGATATACAGACAATGATTTCCATTCGGTTATGGAAAGGTTGAAAGAATTCTGAGATTTTTTTTGTAGTCTTTTTTTTTTTTTGCTCTCTCTCTTCCTCAATGATTTGGACGAAGCCGCACAACAGCTGTAATCCGAATCAGCCACTTATCGTGGCGGATGTTAAGGAAGGAGGCATACATAGGAAATTAAATAGATCGCTACAAAATACTGCCGTGGAACATCGATGTATGACAGCCCACAGATGCGTCATTAACACGATAAAAAGAAAGACGAAACCAAAATGGTCAAAGTGGGCTCAGCCAGACGCTGCAGTGATAGCTTTAGTTCTGAATTCTACAGAGAAACTTACTCAGCTTTCTCTATATTTTATTTCTGCAAGAAACATTTTTTCACTGGCCGCCACCTTCACTAATGATACATTCGTTACTGCTATTGGCGGCTGCTATTTCTTTTCTTTTTTCTTACGAGATGCGCTCAAAGCGTACGAACTTATTCCTGAACAAAGAATCTGGACTTCGAAGGCGTGAAAGCACCGCGACGTTTCCGGCGAGCACGTGATAGCATCGTGAACGTCTGCCACACGCAATCACCTTGTTGCAGATAAAAGCACATGAAAAACTACCGATACAGCTTTCTGTTGCTTAATGCGTGCTATATAAGAATGTGTTTCTGAGGAAGAAAGGAGCCCGCGAATACACGTAAAATTGTCGTTGACTGGACGCTCGAGGGACATTGCGTGTATTCGCGAGCTTTTTTTCACGCTCGCAAAAACACATTTATGTAGCACGTATTCAGCAACAGAAAGGTGTATCGGGAGTTTTTCACCTTGCACTACAATTTCGTCATTGACATTTTGCATCTAATTATAGTATTTGAGAAATTGATTTATTAACTAAGACTAATTATGCAATTAGGTGGAATGAAAAAAAATAATTTGAGTATCTCCGAGCGACGGCAAACAACATTACCTTCGTTCTGTCCATCTACGTGGCAGGTGCAGATTTTTAAATCACGGTACATGATAGTTGGAATACCTTGTTACGTGACCAGGAGCGGAGCGGGGGAGGGGCGGTATTCTGTGGACTGTCCATTTTGGCCGCTGCTTATTGCGGACAGCTCTACGAGAGAGGATGAGGCGAGCGTCCCCAGCCAATCAGCAGTGGCCGAAATGGACAGTCGCCTAGGTGGACTCTTACCGAATACCTCCTGCCCCCAGGAGTGAACGGCTCGTCACCGTCGGACGTGGGGCTGGAGCCAATGTGGTGTCCGCTGCGCAGATCCAGCACCGTGTACTGGCGAGCTGAACCCATAACGTCCACCGAAAGTACTTCGGGGAGATTATAATTAGTATCACACAATGGCAAAGGGGCACAACCCTGCAGCCGGTGACGGGGTCAGCGCGAACACAGTGCCAGCCGAAACCGTTGTCGTTGTGTTTGTCAATGTGCAAAGCACCCGTCACAATATTTTGGCTTATTACTGGCACTCTGCGGCTTGATTTTCCTATTTAGCCCCATTTATTATTTCATTTTAGTTTTGGAATAAAACATATATAAGAAACTAAATTTAAGACGCGAGGTATCGAATCAAGTCTATGTAAATATTTTTTCCCTCTTCTTCCCCGCTATTTCTCAATTACAATCTTGTTCGTGAACGACGAAGGCCAACCACGGGACCACGGCTTTGTTTTATTGTACTTCTCGTTCAGTGAGCCTCATGCCATTCAAACATATCTGCATTAGTAGGACGTTCTTTAGGGCTGGCTGGTTCATCTTGAAGGAAGTTAAGGACTGCGCGAAAGAAATCAGGAGAAGTGAAAGGAACACACAGCACACCACGAGCGCCCGTGGTGTGTTGTCCTTGTTTGTCCTCGTTTTTTTTCGCGTAGTTTTAACCTTACTTCAAGTATATCTGCAATTAAGTGTGACCTCATCGTCAACGATATTCGTTGAGGTAATATGGGAAAACATGTAAATTCTAATCTACTATAGAACGACGGCAAACGACTGTAAACGTCGTCTAAATAGATGCTTTTCTACCGACATTTGTTTTACAACACGCTGTACTGGCATCGCCACAGTTGTGGACTAAGTAATCCGAAAAGCACAACAGTTTATTAAAAACTACAACGCATGCACTTATTCTACGTTAGGTAGATAAGAAAATGAAAACATTGGAGTACTTTTTGGTTGGTTTTATTGCAAAAAATACAGGTTTGAATACTTTGAGAGCAGGGGGAAAGTTTCGGCGTCATTCCGAGGAAAATCACTCCTTCGCTGACGCATGGGGAAGCTTTAAACAAAAAATCACCGTGCGATGAAAGCGGGAGCAGCAATATTTTTTTCCCCCTAGTCGTACGCCAAACAACCTTGAACGTTTCGCAGCATTACGGTAGCGGCCTGATATCAAGTTGGTTCCGGTGTTTATAGCATCGCGAGCATCATTTTGGCAGAAATGTCACAATGTAAGGAAAATGTTTAGTCGATTGATTGCTGAGTGGCCTTATCTTCCTAGGACTACACAGGTTATGAGGGACGGCTTAGTGGAGGACTCCAAAATAACTTTGACAACCACTAGCTCTTTAACGAGCACCGAAATCATGGTGCACGAGTGGTGCCTCATGGTGCCTTTATTCTAATGCGGCCGCTACTGCTTGGAATCAGATCTCCACCTTGTGCTTAGCCACTGAACGCCAAAGCAGCTTTCCACGATGGCGAACTCTATCGACGAAATTGTAGAGAACGCATGCGTGCATATATATATATATATATATATATATGTGTGTGTGTATGTGTGTGTGTGTGTGTGTGTGTGTTTGACGAAAAGAATTCAAGTGGAGCAGACGAAAGACAGGCATCCACGGAAAGCAATAAACCGAAACAAAGCCCTGTCCCTTTCCGAATCTTAAAAGACAGTACTAATGATAGAGACATTCATACAAAAATATGTAGTTTCTTTCTAATGTATACTTCTTTCTAAATATGCCAAAAGAATGGCATAAGTACACTCCGATTGTGTTGGCGTCGGTGAACAAACGGAATTGTAGGAGCAGGCGAGCCATTAGAGACCAGGACAGCCGAGAAACGCAAATTCGTGGGCCATCTCGCCTCGGTCTCGCTTGCAAGTTTACTTATTTGATGGAGAAAGCTCTCCACTTCTGCTTGCAGTCCTGCCCCACTATTGTCTATAAGTGTTCAAGCCTCCCCGCTTGCTTCCCTTTGGAACTCACTCTATTTCGTAATTACCGAGAAAAGCAGCCTCCTCGTTTCTACCCTGTCTTAGCCACAATATTTTATCACCGGCACAAAAAAAATATTCGAAGGCCACTGCAGTTGATATCTTATGGTATCCATGTTATCGCCTCCGATAACGAGATAAATAACGTGCGTTAATTTGCACATTATTGGACTCAGGCATCAAAGGGCGGCAGGATGTAGGAATGAACATGAATGAGAATGTTTCTTAAAAATTGAAAAAAGAAAAAGAAAATTACTGTATAGAAATTCTTTAGGTGTCGTTCGCGTCCTCGTCGGGTGCGATGTTTGGGTAGTCAACTTGCTGGAATGCGGTGTGCGCGCACAATACTAGATAACAGCACCCGGCTGGGCTATATAGTCAAGCGCTGTTTGGCATACTAATTGAAAATAATGAACTTCATGGAAGAGGAACTCTTATAGCCATTTTTTTGTCGATGTATTCATATTGCACTCGACGGTCGGGCAGGTAACCTGCTTTCGCTTTGGCGAGTTGATCAGAACACAGTTCGCTTGAAAAGCACCCAAAAGGACGGTTTAGTATTGTTTAGGTACTGCTAAATTTGTGGCGCAAGTGAAAGACTATAATAAAATGTACCCATACCACGGACGTTTAGCAAGTCTCTAGGCCTTACACACTGCTAAAAGAAATGACAAAAATGACACAAGGGAACCAACTTCAGCATTGTTTAGGAAGCGTTTTTCTTTACGCAAACAAGGCATTAGTATTGGTGTTCTAATAGCAAGCGCTAGATGACTTGGCTATAACATATTAAAGCATTATGTCATGCGTTATTTGTCAGATTTTTCAAAATGCACATGCACTCCTCGAATGGCTGGAGAAAATATACTTAGCGTGCTGCCTAGGCTGGGACAGTCTCGGAACCAGGCATGCATCTGGAGATAAACGTGGTTAACTCAGTTGCAAAAGAAGATTTCCCGCCACTGTAGGATCGAACCCTGATTACGAATTGAACGTTTCTCTTTCTTTCTTTCTTTCTTTCTTCTCTTGTTTTCTTCGTGCCCACAGTAAGCGCGCATCCGAAGCATGCAAGAGGCATTATTTTCAGGAAATGATTTTTTTAATCCCTTTTCTTACCAGCCTGCGAAAGGACGTTATCCCCTTCTCCATCCTCTTAGCGACAAGGATTCACTTATTCCGACCTACGCCAGTGTTCAAGCGCTAAAAGAACGCGAGTAAGCACGGGAACTTTCGATTGAATAAAAGACGAACTTGATTCTACTGCCTTTCTGCACAAAAGGAGGGCCCGATGGGGCAGCAGGCGCCAAGGGAAATCAAAATGTTAATCAAGACTGAAAGAAAATAGGCGCCGCAAGCCTTTCTCTCTCTCTCTCTCTCTCCTTTCGCTTAGGAATAAAGCAACAACACAAAGGGTACATTAAGGGGATTTCAGCTGTCGCTGTTACGAAAGGACTGCTGTGAGTTGAGAAACACCGTAACAAAAAGAAAATGCAAATCGATGTATGCGCTACTTGCGGCTTCCTGCTTTAGAGTGTTATTTTTATTGATTATTTAGATAAGCTAGGAAAGCGTCGGCTCCATTTGGGCCGGCTTATCCAAGAATCAGAAATGTAATTTCCGGTGAGATTCTATTTCGTAACAACCCGACTTGAGCATATAAAAGCCTAATGGAGCCTGTCATCGGGCCTAGAATTTTCTTGCATTTTTATAGCTAGTCAGCGTGGCAGTAGCTACCTGCATCGAAAGTGAACCGTTCTAGAAGGATCGAAATTTGGGCGAGTTGGTGATGGTTGAACATCTTGAAGGGGCAGCGCAATATGACGAAGACAGAAGGCCTGTGTGTTCTCTGTCTTCATCATATTGCGCTGCCCCTTGAATATGTAAACCGTTGTGTACGGTATGAGACATTTTCCGCTGCTGCTTTTGGCCCTGGATTATGAACAGTACGTTCTGTACATCGCAGGCTTCGCTCCTGTAGCCCCTATATGTTGGTCATTTCAAGGAAAGAAATGTGGCCTCTGGATGAGGCGACATGTATTCCGATATTGGGCAAGCTTCACAACTGACCTTGGAAAGTTAAAGGAGCATTTGGTGCAGTCTTCCTGCGGAAGGCATTCTTTGGCAATAAGCTTAGGTATGCGTATTGCGTGGTAAGTAAAACAGGTATCACGTTTACTATAACAATAACTCTGCTTAACCATCTGATGTATCTCTCCTCCCCACTCCTTTCTTTTTCTTTTTACATGTGTCACCATGCCTGCAATTTCTTTAGCTTTTTCATGTTTTTTCTTTGTCCTGCTTTCTTTCTCCATTTCCCAGATTTCGCTTACGCTCATATTTACCACTAGCATTGTACAACATGCTGTGTTTATTTCTGTTCAGTTCAGTTGTATTTATTTTAGTACTATACTGTTATATTTTATTTCACTTTTACAATTTGTCGCTAATACTGTATGACGCTGCACGTTTCACTCTATTGTTTTCTTTGTTTATATGTTGTCACCCACTCCCCTCTGCAATGCCTCGGAGATTGAGGGTATCGAAAATAAATAAATAAATAAATAAATAAATAAATAAATAAATAAACTCGCATTTCTAATGCAGGAGTGGCGTACTGGCGCAGGCACCTCTTTTGCAGGAACACTTTTGTAGTGGACTGTCGTGCGGCTTTGATGCTGGCAGCTTGAGCCAACAGAAAAGCTGCACATTAACTTATGACACCGTGTTCTTCTGAGAGTCACCTGCTTGTTCAGCATAAAATTTAAGCGTAAGAATCACAATGACTCATAGCCAGACACGCACATGTCGCACACTAAACGCAAAGAAATTCAAACAAGCAAAAAGATTCACGTGAAGCATGTTCGCACGCACTGCAAAATGAAAATTTCATCCCCTGGTATGCACATCTCGCTACTCCGATGCGCGAGTAGTCCCACGGATGCGGGCTCAGCCGTGTGCCTGCCTTTTGTACCAGAGTCCCACCAGTTGAACGCCCTGAAATCACTTCAGGATGCCACCACTCATCTGGAAAATCCGAAGACCTACGCGCGAGTCTCTGAGCGGTGCTAGTGTCGCGACATGTAACTGAACGTCAAAGCTCATGCTGGAGCCTGTGCCACCTGAAAGCATTGCAAGGTCTCCATGCATATTTCGAAGCCGCCCATGAATTTTCACCAGTGATCCCACCTTTCGAATAGTGGGCTTGGCTCACGTGGGCCCCTTCCCAAAAACAAAAAGGGTTTACAAGTACCTAGTTGGCACCGTCGACCACTTCAGCAAGAGGGTCGAAGCCGAGGCAGGGCCGGACACTTCTGCGCATCATGCATGATTCCTTATGCGTAACCTCGTGTCGTTTTACGGCGCTGTGAAGCGCTTGCACGACAAGGCAGTTGCTTCATATAGCAAGAATTTGAAACCACCCAGGAAAACAGCGGTATAGAACACGCCATAACATCGATGAACCACCCGCAGTGTAATGGCTTTGTTGAGCGGACAAACCGAACTCTTTTTGACATCATTGCGTGCTACGCGAACGCTCAGCATACCACCTGGGACCGCTTCTTCCTTATGCACTGTGTGCCATGCACACGGCCAAACAAGAAACTACACAGGCGACTCCATTCTCCATTGTGTATAGGAGAGACAGCGAGAATAAACTTTATTCAAGAACCCCGGTCCGGGTTAGCCCGCTTTCGTTTAGTTGTCTGCCAAGACGAGCATCGTGATGAGCTCGATCACGGCATGTACTTAGTCGGAGGACGAGTCCGCCAGTCTCTCGTCTAGTGTCGCAGGTCTACAGGTGGGTGCGAGTTTGGCAAAGCTCGCCTGAATAGAGGGACGGCTCCCCGGACAATGCCACAGAATGTAGACAATATCCGGGAAGCCGCCAGATGCCATGGAAGCAGGTTTTTAAGGAAAACCTTGTATGTAGTGCTGGAGGTGTTGGGACAGGAGAAAGTGCGTCCGCACACACCTCCATAGTGCAACCTCTCCGCTTGATGTGTGGATATGCTTGTGGATCCTTCATGCAGTTGTTGCGTAATTCGTCAAGTTTTTCGCGCCTTTCCGCCCACGCGAAGGAGTATTGCACATCCAGATTCAGTGGGTCCGGCCACTACACAGGAGGACCCGGGAGATTTGCGCGTGATGTGACACGTGCCACTTCGTTCCAGCTAATCCCTCTGTGACTCGGAATTCACTGAATCTGTACTGCAATGTTAGGGTGCGCTGAGGTGCGTTGTCAATGCTGAGTGTAGTGCGACGGAAACGTTTCTGGCGGCGTGTGCCTTGCATGCAGCCTAGCTATCTGTTCGAGTGAGCAGATTTTATTCTTGTGGATTAGGTAATGTCGCGGTCTTCCGGACAGCTGTAAGTTCAGCTTGATGCTGTGATGCAACGTTGCAGTGTAGGCCGTATGATATAAGTGTAGAGTCGGTCGCCATCCCTGTGCAAAAGTCTTGACTATTTAGAGAGGCGTCCATGCATAGGATTAAGTCGTCGGTGTCGTCCCTGACGTGTAGTGCTCGATTTTGTAGTCTTTCTGGTTGTGTGTCGTTTCTTTTTCTAGGTATTGGTTTAACGGTAACCCGGTCTAGCATGTCCCACGGGAGACACTGTTGTTCCGTGCCTGGGTATCCTAGGTCCGGCAAAAATGCCCGTCCCTGTCTTGATAGCTTCAGGCCACTAAATTGTGCCTCTTGGTGGAGTTGTTTCAGCTCGTTCAGTTTAAGCAGAACTGCCGTCTGATTGACTCGCTTGAATTGAGAGTATCCAGGGGTGCCTAGTATAACTCTCGTTATCGGCCGCAGTATGGTTTCTAGTTTGCCCTTTTGTGTTTTGGCGACTTGTACGTATGGATATTGGTACAATATTTGAGGTTTTTCTAGGACCATGATGAGCCTCCTGAGTTGGTGCTCTTTGATACTTCTCACGCTTCGTGTTGTACTTGTAAGTAGCCCCTTGACTTCATGGAGCTCTTAATTTGCTATACCCAAACGTCCGTCTTACCATTGTCCTATAGCCAAAAGCCCAGGAGCTTCATATGCTTTTTCTCCGGATATTATCCTGATTCACTTGTAGCGTTATTAGTTCTTGTTCCTCTTCTGCGTGTTGTCCTCTTTAGTTGGTCACCACTATGTGCTCACACTTGGTACTGGACAGGCCGAGACCCCTTTCGTGGAGGTATAGCGCCGCGACATTATAACATGTTTCTAGTTTCTCCAGAATTCCAGCTCGAGACCCTCTGCTGGTCCAGAGAGTGATATCGACCGCATATGTTGTGATGTGAAGGTCTTCTATACGCCTCAAGAGAGTTGGCAGCTTACCTAGTGCTAGAGAGAATAGTTTAGGTGACAGTATCGACCCTTGGGTACACTTCTTGTCAGGTACCTTTTTGCTGACTCTTCTTCGCTTACCTTTGCGGTAACTCGGCGGTTTGTAAGAAACATTTTTACATAGTTGTAAAGTTTTTGACCTGGCTGCATGGTTTGCAGGCCTTCGAGTACCGCTTGGCGGGTAACGTTATCAAATAGTGCTTTGAGATCCAACCCCAGTATGGCTTTGAGTTGGCTGCTGCTCTGTGCTCTATATAGTTTCTGTCTGGTAAGTATTACATCCTGTGTGCACATGTGCTTTGGAAAAACAATGACTTGAAAATCGACAGAAGTGGAAGATTCCTGCTGGCGTAAGAGTCGTTTAAGGGCCAATCGTTCCATAATCTTTCCCGGATATGATGTTAAAGAAATGGGTCGCAGGTGGCTAATGGCGTTTGGGGTTTTACTGGGCTTTGGTATAGGGATAACCGCAGCCATTTTCTAGGTCTACGCTATGTCACACTTTCCCATGATTGGTTCATGATAAGCAGGAGCTGTTCCAGTTGTTTGTCTGGTACAATGCCTAGCATTTTGTTTGTGATGCCGTCCCGCCCAGATGCCGTGCGTCTTTTGCTTGCAATGGTGGCTGCTTTAGGCTCTCCAATTGGAAGTGGTTAGCCTGCAGGTACCGCGTCGCTATCTTTTATGGACGGTAGCCTCCGCTGATTTTTCTGTAATGTTGCCGAGTGGAAGAAATGGTCGGTTTTTGGTTCCGCGATATCGCATGCTCCACTTTCCTCCCTCAGTTGGATTGTTTCCAGGTGGTTCTTTCTCCTGGTTTATCTAAGAAGCGCCCGAAAAAGCGACCAAGCTCAGTTTGTGTGCTTGTTGTTTCTGGCTTGCTCGCATATCTGCATAGAGTTGTCTGTTGCGAGTTTGTCGGCGTATCCTTGCGCCTTCTTGGAGATGCTATCTATGCGGGCTTTTAGGCGCTTGTTCAGTTGGTTCTTTCTCCATTTTCTGAGTAGCTTGTGTCTATTGTCCCATAGTTTAAGTAGCTGTTTGTATATTTGCAGCCTTTCTTCAGTTCCTTGCACTGTCTTGTTTGTGCCTTTATACGCGGTGCGCAGTGTTTGCACCCATTTCTACTGGTCATCAGTGGGCTCTCATTGGACAATACTTCTGAAAGCGTCCTAGTCTGTGATATTTGCGGCTATACTATGTGCGATATTTTTTTTTTGGGGGGGGGGTGGCATTACTTCTGGGGTGTGGGAATGACAATCTTTATGATATGTGATCACTACCCAAAGTTTCCCCGGTGTTTTTCTACTCCACTTCTTTAGCTGTCCGGTCCCAAGTCAGGTCAGGGTTCCTGTTTCTTTCCACTGAATTTCTAATATGAGCTCAGAAGCTTTAGGTGGGCATCATTTGCGTTTTGTAGGAGTTGCCTTCCATTTCGTGTACTATGATTGCAGCCCAACGCCTCGTGGTGGCTGCTGAAGTCGCCTACTCATAGCAAGTGCTTCTTTCTATGCTTTTTGAGCAATCTCGTCCTTGCTGTGCGATAAGGCCCTGCTTTAGGGGTACGGAAAGTATTAATAATGGGTACGTCGTATCGTTTGAAGAAGCGGCATTTAACCAATACGTTTTCATCTTCTCCGTTGTTCATAGGACTAAAGTTCTCCTACACGGCCATGTGTTGGTTTGCCACCAGCATCACAATCATTGTAGGGTAGTTTATCTGATCATCATCGGTTTGCCTTCGGGGCCTGTGTGTGGTAGGCTGTGACGCCCCGTAGGGAGATCGGCACATTGGTCTCCACAAGGGTTATTACGCCCGACTTTTGAGCAATGTGTGTATGTTACGCATGGAATCAGAGAGTTCTTTTTGCGGCGTCTTGCACAACAATTCCACTGTAATAAGGTAACTGCCGTTTCGTGCCGTGAGCTACTCCTGCTGTGATTAGTCTGCGTAACTGCTACTGTAGCCTTATCTATAGGGGTGCGCCTCTTCCATTGAACGAAGTCGTTTTCTAAAGGTTTGTTGTAATGTTTCCACGCTTTGCGTTAGCGCAGCAAGTTGTGTAATGACAACGTGTTGTTTGTGCATTTCTGCTACTATTCTGTCCTGTTCTGCATGTTCTTTTCTCAGATCTATTTGTTATTTTCGAATTTCTGCTATTTGTTTGAGAATGTAGGCAAGTACGCTGTCCTTGGTTATCTTGTGGGGTGGGTTTTGCTGTGGTCATGTAGCGGCTTTCCTGACTATGATTCCTGTCAAGCACGCGACTTCGTGGGAATGTGAGGCGGGTTAGTTTTGCTTGTGTCGTCAGTACGACTGTGAAGAGAGGGAGCTGGCGTACTTTCCTCTGCCCGTAACGTCCATGCTCATTTGCCTTATACACCGCTTTGTTGTTGAGCCTTCTTGTCTTGTACTTGTTTTGTACTTGGCGTTGTCTGTCGGTGGTGTAGTGCCCTTGTGTGGTTGTCGCCTACTGAGGTCAGGTAGCCTCCCCTAGTTTTCGGAGCGCCTCAACACTTTCTCGGGTGTCGGCTCCATTCGATTCTGTCTGCAGCATTGGTAGTTGGCGTCGTTTCTCGGGGGGGGGGGGGGGTGGCTTGTTGCGATATGCTTTCGAGTGTCGATGGCTGGTGTTTTCTTTCCTAGACATCTATTGCTTGCGTTTTCGACCGCCAATCTGGCCATGCGATCTGCTTGTTCTTTCTGCGGACAATCGAGATCTTTTGCCTCATGAGGTCTGACGCGCTTCGCATACTTCATTCAGCACTCGTTTAGTGTTTTGTCTATTCTTTGACTTGGTGGGAATGCAAGTACGCATTGTTCACAAGGCGAAAAATCCGCCTATTTGGGCAGACGTCGTCTCCTCATCAAGTTACACACTTGACCGCGTTGGGACGGAATGGCTGTATTTTGGTGATTGATCTCCCAAGCAAGGCTTTCTTGGGTAGCTCTGGTTCCTTGACAGGGATGAGTGCAGTTGTTGACCGGCCCAGTATTTTCGCAGCTAGAAGTACCCGATCTTCAAGCGTTAAGACAGCTTTCAGTTCGTCGTCCAGGACGTCGAGTGGGAGCGCTGTAACAACACCCCTTGCGTCGCCCGGCTCACGCACCACGTATGCTGTTATTTCGTGTTGTTCCCCTCCCAAATGCAATGTCTTGAGTGCGGGGAGCTTATGCGTTGCAGATTCCCGCCTGCTTTTTGCAACTACAAAGTTCTGCAGCCGCCTGACTTGGGTAGTGATGCCCCGAGATGCGCTCTCGTTAGTCCAGCTGCTGCCATGATGGCAGCACTCACATGTTAGGGCATGGCTTGTGTTAAGTTTATTTTAGTCCCCAGCCACAAAAATGATGGTCTTCGGCTTTGCGTGGCTTTGGTCTTTGGCATCATGGTTGGAAAATTAATGAATTCTTCCTAACCTTTTTGATAGAGCGGTTCCCACGGCTGCCTCTTCTTTCATGACGCTTCAGGCGTCGACTTGCCCAGCCGCCAGCGAGGCTCCAACGGTTAGGGTTGGCGACTCCTTTCACCTGTAGTCTTAGAAAAGGAGCCGTAGAACGTCGAGTTACCATTCAACTTGCGTTCTGGGGGGTCGGTCCACTTCGCGCTGCTTTGTGCCGAAAATGCCACCAATGCTGCCGAAATTTCTGGTGTTTCAGGTGATTTCAATGAAGTCGTTCCGTCGCGCTTCTTGTCGCCTAAATCCGGAGTTACTATCCTCCTTATAGGAGGACTCGATCGGTTCCTTTGACTTCGAGTTTGGTGTGCCGAAGAGTCGCGCCACTGTGTTAACGAGTCTAAGCTTGCTGCACGTCATTGCAATATCATGTGTCACAGCTAACGCTAGCCGAAGTCCTAAAATAAATAAAAAAATTAAGAAATCATGGGGCAAGATACCATTATAAGATCTACGGTGCTCCGTCGTCATTGGTCTGACAACCGACGAACGTGGGTTCTAATATGATATCTCACACCATGCTTTTTAAATCGTTTCCTTTTCTTTTAACAGCTTGCCTAACGTTAGCCGGGACACCCTATATCACTAGAGAGTGGTAAGCGCCCTTGACAAGTTTCGCGTTCAACATATCAGCGATCAACAGGATCATTGTTCGGACAAAACATTATCTGCCTTCAGACTGCGAAATTCAGCGCAAGTGCAATGTCTGTTAAGAGCACCCTGTTGAGACTTCTATGAGTCTGCATCGAATAACTCCGTCTTCGGGCCTCCATATTAAAAAAAAACTATTGTGTGACAGCTGCAGCTGGTAGAATACTTTTCTCACGTACGAATACTTTCCTCATTTTATTTATTTATTTATGTATTTCTTTGTAGAATGTATACCAACAGTGACAAGGTAGGTCTTCATGCCCACTTTGAGAAAGCTCGTTGGAAGTTTTTGTACTTTTAGAATAACAAGAGCCGTCGACGCCACTTAGTCACGGTTTAGATGAATCATGTCTAAAGGAACGCGAGTCCAAAGCCTGACCGCATGCGTTGTTTGTAATATGGGATTCTTCCCCTACCCGACGCTGCCTCGTATTTTGAGAACAGGGCGTTAGAGGGTAAGCCAGGCTTGGCTGTCACAGCAAATTGCGACAAACGTGGTGAACGAGCGGCGACTGTCACCAAAGCTTTCCCGGCCGGATATGAGGAGATCCTGCAAAGATTGAGGCTTTACAGAAGAGATTTACAGAGATTATGAGCTTACTAGACAGAGTATTTCTTTTGACCACTCTGTTCGATAACTAAGCGCCCAGCTGTATTCGGAACTTTGCCTTTACTGGCTGGAGGCTACTTGCATCACTGATCAGTCAGATAGAGTTTTAGAAATTACGTGGAAACGTAGGTTGTTTCCAGCACATGTAAGTGCGTGTTTGCACTCTCAAACGCTTGCAGGATTGTATGTGTGTGTTATTGTGTAGTTTGATGTGCTTGCCCATGTAAAACGGGGCCAAGGGAGTAGCGTATGCTTTAAGGTGTGATTAAACGCAACTTTGCATCTATTACTCAGGCAATCCCTCCTCGCCAAATCTAAGGATTTCGGTAATCAATTTCAAACGTAAACAATAAACACGAAATTACGCTGACATGTTAGCGTGCATCGTCGCAATAACTCAGCGGTAAAACAATATTTTGTTTATATAAGGATCAACAGCTAATATTGAACACTCCTCAAACATTTTTTGTGTAGCAACACAAGCTCGATTGTGGTCCTGCATTTCAGACTGCAACGGGCCAAACGTGTTGCATCGCTGTCACAGGTCTCGTTAAAGTTTAAACGCTAGCTCCAATAAAATTTTTACGGAGAACAGTGCCTGATTGCATTATTAATTTTCCTTTTATCGTAAAAGCGCGACGTAACGAGAAGTATAGCAGTCCGTTATCAAAGAAAATTGCACAGGGCGTGTACCCGCTAAGGTTGTCGTACTTAGGTGTCACGGTAAGCCCCAATGTAAGAATTCCATAAGGTCAGCCAACATATCTTTGGAACACTGTTTTGTTTTGTGACATGCACTCTGAGGTGTTGTGCAAGTGGTGAAAGAAATAAGTTCTTGCTCCTGAAAATTGCTACTGCAAGCTTACATATTGCTTGAAAAATGTTCTTTTACTTATTTTTGTTTGCGTTAAGTCTGAATTAGCACCGCATTTTAGTAAAACCCCTTCTTAGACGCTACTTAGTTACCTGTAGCCTTTCTTTCTTTAAGTGAAGTGGAGAAATTCAGCACCAGGTGCGAACTGTTTTATATTGCCGGACCAGTATTCCGACGAAGAAGAGGTGAACTAGCGTAGGCATGAGCGTTTTTATCAAGGCGCAGGGAAGAAGTCGCAGTTGCGCTCGCTATTAAAAAGGTGACCTGCCGCTGTCCCTCCGGAATAGCGCTCTACGACCCCTGTTTCAGACGTTGCGACACTAGTGGAGGTGCTGGAGCCTCAATCCCATGCGGGCAACCCCTGTTCGGAGCCATACACCCAGCCCCGAAGGTACCCCTCTCATAACGACTACAGTCCATCGTTTTAGTCAGCGCCTGCTCGGCCTCAGCCCGGAGTTCCCTCCCGTTGCGGCCCTCGCCGACATGGTTACATCATCGGCACTTCTCTCTCCTTCACAGACGATGCCTGGCCTTTCCCAGGTGACATTTGAACACCCTCGTGTGCCCGACATCTCCCCGCAGGGGCGTCTGCGTCAGTAGGCGCTTGGTGCGTTGCGACTTTTAGCCGTGTCCGGGGAAAATAGGGTACTGGGTGTTGAGCCGATGCAGAGTGTTTGGACTTTTAAGGCCCCTCGGCGGAAGCAACACACCTCTTTGGCCTCTGCTTCACGTAGACGGCACCTCCGGACTGACCCACCCGGAGGAAATCGGCAGTCGCCTTTTCCTGTCTCTTCGCACGCCTTCGTCTTTCCCTCTCACTCTTAGTCTTTCCTTTCTTCTTTTTTCTTCTGATAACTTCCAACATTCCTGGCGGCGAGGGTTAACCTAGTGTGCTATGAGCTACCTTGGTATCGCTATATCCACATATATGTGGATATAGCGATGACGTACAGTTGGCATGGTAGGGCTTGTTTCACCAGATACCCTGCCTTGTCCCCTTTTTCGGCTCGGTGGTGGGTGACTGGCATCGTCGCTGCATACTCAACATATTTCATGGGAACTTCCAACCCCTTCTCAAGCGATCGTCCCTCTAAAAGGGGGCGCACCAATGCTACATTTCAGTTTTTTCTAAAAGACACTCAGACTTTTCCTGAAATTTCATGTTGTCCACAGTAATAAACCTGACAAGAAAGCAAGAACGATTTCACCATTCGTTGTGGCGAAGTATCGCACAGAGACCATTGGAGGCGGCTATAAGATCACCAAGCTGGCCAGTGGGGACCTATTACTCGAACTGAAAGACAAAGCACAACATGGCAAGCTAACGAACCCTTTACAACTTGGAGACATCCCTGTCAGTGTGACAGCACACCGAACCATGAATACTGCCAAAGGCATAATTTCTGACATTGACTTGATGGACTTGACCGAAGAAGAACTCCTGGAAGTATGGAAGGATGAAAACGCAATAAGTGTGCAAAGAATAAAGATCAGACCTGACAACAAGGAGTTGCCAACTAAGCACCTGATACCTTTGGCTCTAGCATATTACCAGAGGCATTAGAAACTGGATATATCAAAATAAGAGTACGACCGTACATCCCAAACCCACGACATTGTTTTAAATGCCAGAGGTTTGGTCACGCTTCCCACAGCTGCCGAGGGCGGCTAACATGTGCGAAATGCGGCATCAATGATCGCTCTGCAGATGACTCTAAGACTGAGCCCCGTTGTAGCAATTGTAATGGTGGCCACCCTGCATATTCTGGATCATGCGCAGTCTGGAAAAAAGAAAAAGAAATAATTCCAATAAAGGTAAAGGAAAACGTAACTTTCAGAGAAGCAAGGCAACGCATCTCACCAACATTCGCACAGAGCGCATCTTTCGCCGAAGTGGTACGTCGGGGGGAGTACCCCAAGGGCACTTGGCGGACGACAGCGCCACGCGTAGCGAGCGTGCGGCAACGGCACCCACCACAATGGTGGGAGCATCGAATGCTGCCCTACCCCTTCCGAACATGACCCCAGCGCAGGCCTCGGCTAGTGCTGGCACCAGTCAGCGCAGCTCAGAGGTCAAGACGAGCCCATCAACCACCAGGACGGTGGGCTACAAGGCCTTGTCTTCCGAGACAAGGCCTTCACGGAAAGCACACCGCTCGCAAGAGCGCGTGTCCAGTGCCTCGCAAGAGGCCATTGACACAACAAGTCAGAAGGCGTAGTTGATGCCTAAGGAGCGGCGCGATTTTCTCGACCGCTCTAGGAAAGACAAAACTCCAATGACAGGACCCCAAAAGGGCACTGTAAGCTAAGCAAAGTTCATTCTCTTTGACACATAGCACAACATTTATTTTAATATGGATACACTGATTATTCAGTGGAATATCAGAGGCCTGCATTGCAACCTCAATGATGCCCAAGAAATCCTTTATGAACTAACTCCAAAAGTGCTGTGTGTCGAAGAGACTCATTTGAAATCTAAACACAACACTTCCTTCGTCACTATGTTATATTTCGGAAGGATCGCGATGATGCCCTTGCATCATCCTGGGGCGTAGTCATCATAGCTGACAAATCTATAGCCTGTCAACACTTACAGCTACAAACACCCATTGAGGCAGTGGCCGTTCGAGCTGTACTTTTAAATAAACTGATAACCATCTGCTCTTTATATATAGCGCCGCATTTTCAGCTTCACAAACAAGAATTCTAAACAATAATAGATATGTTACCTGTACCATATCTTGTGCTTGGACATTTAAATGCACACAGCAACCTATGGGGCGACTCGCGCTGCGACGTGAGAGGACGCTTGATTGAACAGTTCCTATTTTCTTCTGGTGCATATATTTTGAATGGGAAGGAGCCGAAGTATTACAATCTGGCAAACAAAGCATATTCCTCACTAGATCTTAGCATTGCGTCGCCTACTGTTGTACCTTACTTTAAATGAAAAGTTATTAAAAACCCTTACGGGAGGGACCATTTTCTTGTAGTTCTAAGCATACCAATGTCTAATGAATGTCCTCCACAATTACCTCGCTGGAAAACTGACTCAGCTGACCGAGAAAAGTTCAAAAATCTTGCTTCTTTATCCTGGCACGACATGTGTGCTTTAACCATAGACGCTGCGGTTAAATATTTTACGTTTTTTCTCCTTGACACCTCCTCCAACTGTATTCCTGTAACAAGTGGATTGTTCACAAAACGCCGTCTTCCGTGGTGGAACGATAAGTGTCGAATAGTGCGTAGGAAGCAGAAAAAGGCATGGGGTTTACTTCGGGATTCTCCGACGGCAGGAAATCTAGTCAGTTTCAAGCAGCTCAAAGCCCAGGGTCGGAGCATGCGGCGACAAGCTAGAATAGAAAGTTGGAGAAAGTCTATACCGGGCATTAACTCTTACACTGATGAAAGAAAGGTTTGGAATAGAGTGAAGAGAATAAAGGGTCGACAGCCTTACTCGCTGCCTTTGGTAAATACTCAAGGCGATAGCATGGAAGATCAGGTGAACTTCCTTGGCGCACATTTCGAACAGATATCCAGCTCGTCGCACTAGTCTGAAACATTCCAAAGGTACAAAAGGCAAATAGAAAGACAACCATTAGAACAGAAAAACACAAAATGCGAGGCATACAATAGACCTTTTTGCATGGCAGAACTTCAGCCAGCACTAAATAGCTGCAACAAATCTGCTCCAGGTTCTGACCGCATCCTATATGAAATGCTAAAACACTTGCCGTCTGAAACACAAAAAACCCTTCTTTGTCTCTACAATTCTATATGGTCTTCCGGCCAAATTCCTTCTGCTTGGAAAGAGGTCATCATAATTCCCATTTTGAAACAGGGTAAGTACCCTTCTTTGGAAAATAGTTATAGGCCTATAGCATTGACGAGCTGCTTATGTAAAGTTTTTGAGAAGATGGTAAACAGCCGCCTGGTCCACTATCTAGAAATAAACAAGAAATTTGGCCCATATCAATGTGGTTTCAGAGAAGGCAGATCGACGACAGATCAGCTTGTGCGCATGGAAATGTACATCAGGGATGCCTTTGTCCACAGACAGCTTGTATTATCACTGTTTCTTGACATGGAGAAGGCGTATGATACTACGTGGCGTTTCGGGATCCTTCGGGATCTTCCTGCAATGGGAATTCGCGGCAACCTGCTGAGAATAATTGAAAGTTATCTCTCTGACAGGACATTTCATGTTAGAGTTGGCAACGTACAGTCTCGACCATTTATACAGGAGACAGGTGTACCGCAGGTTGGAATACTGGGCTGTACGCTATTTATTGTTAAAATGAACTCCCTACACACCGCGTTACCTCGCACACTCTTCTACTCCGTCTATGTGGAAGATGTACAGATAGGGTTCAGGTCGTGTAAGCTTAGCGTTTGCGAGAGGCAGCTACAGCTTGGCTTGAATAGATTCTCAAGGTGGGCGGACTAGAATGGTGTTAGATTAAACCCTTAAAAAAGCATATGTGTCCTGTTCTCAAACAAGAGAGGAGTGCTCCCAGAACCAGATATTAACCTTAATGTAGACAGACTAAATGTCAGCCTTGAACACAAATTCTTAGGCGTTATCCTGGATACAAAACTTAACTTCATTCCCCCCTTAAAATATCATAAAGAAAAGTGCCTGAAGACCATGAACCTCCTCAAGCTGCTTTCTCGAACAGCTTGGGGCAGTAACAGGAAGTGTCAGCTTAGCTTCTATAAGAGTTTCGTACAATCTCGCCTCGACTACGGAGCCGTGGTGTACCACACCGAAACTGAGAGTGCGCTAAAGATTCTCGACCAAGTCCACAAACTCGGTATACGACTGGCAACAGGCGCCTTTAGAACGAGCCCTGTTGAAAATCTGTAACATCGAGTCCAACGAATGGTTCTTACATCTACGCAGAACATTCTTAAGTTTTCCATACTACACTAAGGTAAAATCAGACACCGAGCATCCATGTCATTCCATCGTTAGCGACCTGTCCGCTGCCAGACTTTACCGTAACCGCTCACTTAATACATCTCCTTTTAACCTGCGCTTGGAAGCAATTGTAGAAGAAACAGACATCCATTTCGCAGAATATATTCTAATGCCTCCCACTCGCCTTCCACCGCCTTAGGAATGGCAGACCATGGAGTGCGACATCTCTTTTGTCGAAATAACGAAACATGCACCTGAGGCACACATACGATCCCACTTCCTTGAACTCCAAGCGAAGTACTGCGGTCCCGAGTTATATACAGATTCTTCCAAATCATCTGCTGGTGTCGCGTATGCAGCTCTTGGGCCATGTTTTTCCACCTCCGGTGCTCTAAATCTCACCATAAGTATTTTCACGGCTGAAGAGTACGCGATACTCTCAGCTGTAAAACATATCAGATAAAGAAATTGCAATAAGGCCATCATTTTCACAGATTCATTAAGCGTAATAAGGGCCTTAATGAGTTTTCGAAAACATAAGAACCCCGTTCTTAATGAACTATACACACAACTATGCTTATTCTTAATGTACAACCAAAACATCGTCCTATGTTGGGACCCTGGCCATAGGGGCATAAGAGGTATTGTAGCTGCTGACGAAAAAGCAACGTCAGTCGCCTTTAACGAAACGGATATAAATAAACCCATACCAGAAACAGAACTTAAGCCCTTCTTACGCCACCAACTGAGGAAGTACTCGCAGAACCAACGGGATAATGCAGTAGTGAATAAGCGACACGTTATGAAACCAAAATTAGGGAACTGGATATCTGAAAGAACAGCAGGACATAAGGAAGTGCTTCTTTGTAGATTAAGAATTGGGCATACTTAAGCCATTAACTCCTACCTTTTGACGGGAAGCGAACCTCCGACGTGTACCAAATGTGGCAACAGGCTTATAGTTATTCATGTCGTTATCCAATGCGCTGAAATAGAGGCAGAAAGAAAAAAGTACTTTCCCTCGGCTTATCTCCAACACATACCGTTACATCCAGCATTCTTTTTGAGCAATGAACGCCTTTTTACTTTTCAATCAGTATTAAACTTTTTATTAACTGACACCCTAAATGTGATTTGGCCAGGCTACTTGTAGCACGGCCTCCACCTGCAGGTCATAGCTGCAGTGAAAACATTTTCAAGAGCACCTGCCTCCCAGCCCTTGCTTTCAAGGCCTTGCTGAGGCATTAGTGCTACAGATAATACATATTTTACTGCTCATCCTGAACTCGGGAAACATGTATTGTCATTGCAGAAACGATCAATCACTGTCATAACTATTATGTATATACTTGTATTTTACACACTTTAGAGCAAATCAATTTTAGGTCCTTTTACAGGCACATTACACCATAGGTATATTTAGCACTTTTTAGCCAATATTTTAGGCCACTATACAGCCGTGTTTCATTACTCCCCGCAATTAACACCAATATATCATTGAGAAGCACGGATCATCGACTTGGCGCGCTTTGGCCGCATCTGGCCCTTGCGCCAATAAACTCTACAAATCAATCTATGTGCCCGACATCTTCCGAAGGTGTTGAGGACTGGCTAGAGCAGTACGAACGCGTCGCCCTGGTCAATCGCTGGAACGACCTACAAAACCTCGCCCATGCTTACTTCACGTTTGAAAACAGCGCTCGTACGTCGTATGCGAACAGGGAAACGAGCTTCCAAACGTGGGGTAATTTTTGTCGTCAGTTGATCGATACATTCTCGAACTCCGACTGGCGCGATTGCGCGCAACTTATTGAGGTTCGGGTACAGATACCCAACGAAACCATCGCCATGTATGCGGACGATATTTCCCGTCTGTTTCGTCGAGCTGACCCGAATATGACCGAGGCAAAGAAAGTGCGTCATCATATGCAGGGAATTAAGGAAAAGCTGTTTGCCGGTCTTGTCCGAAACCCGCCAACAGCAGTCGACGAATTCATTAAGGAAGCGACTGTCATCGATCGGGCACTTCATCAACGTTGCCGCCACTTCGACCGTCAGCCAAACAACACGCCAATCAGCTACGCAGCTCAGATTGTTGACCACCCTTGTACAGTCCGTGCGCCGTAAACTATATGCAACTGGAGCATGCCCCCCCCCAAAAAAAAAATACTCAGAAAAGGGGCTACATGAGGAGAAAAAGGCACGCGATTGGCACTGGAGTAAGCGCCCTGAGCTGCAGAAATGCTCATTTTCAAAGTTAAATCAAACTGCTATACCGAAAATTTTATTTTTTCACGAAATCTACCGAAGCCTATGAAAAAATAAAGAAAGAACGTATGATAAACGCATGCTACACATTCATGGGTAACTATATATAGGACACAAATAGAATGATAGAATGAACCAAACAGTAAGCGTCCAAATTCTTGAAAAATGCAACAAATCCGAAATCCAGAGCGACTCGGCAAGAGAAAATTTCCGGGGAATGGGACAGAGAGCAAATTTGTTTCGTTATGCTTTCTTTTTAGATAACGGCCAATGCGTTCATGTATTTCAATGCAGAAACGTCATTATTTCCCAAAAGACTAAGCCACCTTCTGATACAGACCATGACCCTACTTCGTCCCCTATCCCATATTTTTTCGCTCTAGCAGCCATCTACACCTCGGAAATTGAAAGTTCGAGCAGAAATGAGAGCTTAAGCTGGCGTTGAACGAATGATTTGCAACCGTGAGAAGCCACGTTCTCTCGCCTATGCATATGAATAGGGATCGTACACGGGTGAACAGTCGCATTTCACAGCCAAACTTCCACGTCGAAGGCACCAGACGCGCTGAAACACTCGCAACCCTAGGCGTGACTACGGCGACAGCTGAAGAGGAAACCTACAGTAAATACAACGAGAACCGCATGCGCGGGTGTCATTAAATGCGAAGCAGTACCGTTGTTAAGCCTGCCGTGATTCCAGAACCACTCCTGCATTTACCCTTCTATAAGCCATGCCTGTTCCCACCAATGACACGTAGCGCTCTGCCTCGATTAACGTTGCTTTTTAAACGTGATCGCTTGCACGGCCTGCAACACCACCAAGCCCTGCCTTTCACCATGTCCCTTAGTTAAAAACACATAAATAATGGGACATGTCAAAAGGGGATTAATTAGGACTAGCGAACCAGATGCCGCTTTTCTCGTTAACGTCCCTGCCTTTCCCTATATCACTTTCTCCCAGTTAACGTGAGAGTGTTTTGGACTAGTACACTTATTCTTGCAGCCTGTGTTGTCTCAGAAACCGGCACAAGAGATTAATGAAAAGCCGTTTCCTCAGAAGCTGTGGCTTCATTATTTATAGAGAAGCATCTGCACAGCACCAATAACACAGAGTAAGCTTGAGAAATGCAACCAGGGTTGCTGTGGACACAACGGACAGAAAAAATCTGAGAAGTATGAGTAGGGCCCATAACAGAAACAATATCAAGATGGTAAAGTAAGCCAAGCCGGTGTAGGAATATCAGTTAGATTTTCTTTCTTGATTGCTTTAAAGAAACCAAATTTGACCATTATACAACGCAAAGAATGTCGTTGCTTTCAAGTTATACTAACCCAACAGAGAAAACTATAGCACCGCCCATAATGGATGGTCAAAAAATGAAATACAATGGTTTTACTTTTAGCATGCATCGCAAACAGCAGGTAGACTGGAACGAGTAGGTTTCGCGGAAAGCGTACAATTTCAGTGCGTCTATGTGATAAAAAAACGGTAATCACGTGAGACTGATTGTAAAATTGACAGCTGTAATATAATCTCAACCGCCATGAAGGTATTTGCATGGAGGACACGTAGCAAAGATCTACGTAGTCTCATGGTCGAGTAAATGCGCTCTACCTGAGATGGAACTGTCATAGGCAGCAAACGTAGGCAACAAGGAGGTGGTGAATTGATCTTCAACCACAGCCGGAGATGTGCCATCGCTCACACTGCAGTCGAATCTACCGCTGGCTCACGGGTGCACTCACGGATGTATCTGCTGCGCACTTGATAGTGACTCGGATGATTGCTCCAGTCAATCAAAACGTTTTCGTTCGCTCATGCGATAAGGCGCCCAGTGAAAGATGGCACTTGTACCGAAGGGTTTCAATGAGTCCTTGACGCGTGTGATTTTATACGCGTAACTTGTGCCGAGAGATATCGCACATGACAGAAAATACCGTTGCGACGGCATTGATACTGATCCACCTGGCTGGCAGGAAACTGCGACAGGCGCTAGAGTTTATGGGTTCGCGTAAGGGAGATGAAGGTAGAGCACGACAAGGTATTTTCTGCGATGTTTGTTGCGAAAGGAACCGATCAAAAGATTGTTGATCAAACGCAGTGTATTGTTTACCGCAGGCATTAGCGTATGAACACAGCTGCGCACGCTGCCTTTGCGGTGACAACAGGGATCCTCCGCAATTAAATTTCAACACAGTACATATATTTTCTAGCCGTTCACTGGATAGCAGTCAAAGTTGTTGGGGTCGAAACACACAGCGGCTGATTTGTTTGGATAGCGCACAAGCGTGCATAATGTGAGCTGGAGACAGTGCGTTGCTTGAAATTATGTCCTCGTGCAGTTTCCAGTTCACATAACGAAGCTCGTTTTAACGTCCTCCTTAGCAATGCCAATTCGCACAAAAAGTATAATGCAATCGCGACACTGCTGTGTTGGGCTTTCCCGCAGAGGTGATGAGCCTTCTAGGTATCGCTTTCACGAACACACGCGCTGAGCACGTCGAAGTGGCTGGGCTGACTACTCGAATTAGTCGATGCCTTTTCTTTTGCTTATGCGATAAGTCATCCCGTGACGCGTGTAATGGTGGCCCCGTACTTTTTTATGGGAGCTGGCACACGCCACTTGGTAGGAGAAGCGAGTAGGTTTGACAGTTTTGGTGTGGTGGCAGAACTCACGCAGTTGTACACATCATGCCAATAGTAACGAAAGTGTTAGCGACAAGGCCGATGTTGCCGAATCTCGCAAATTACCTTTAATCTCCAGTTATAAGGCAACAAAGCGAAGTAATGGAAATTGTGATTGTTGTATGTTTAAGGCATAACCTCATCATGCTGGTATAGGAAGTAGTGTTGCTTGCAAAGCATGCAGCACGTATCGCCCAACAAACAATTTCCGGAAGATCAATGAAATTAATGCAATATGAAGTAGCGAATAATTTATCACGAGTCTGAGAAATATGGTTTGGATGGTATCAGAAAAGTGCGGAGATAAACCTGAAAGACGTGAGTCCAGAGTTGTGCGGGTGCAATGCATCGAACTGCTTGGCAGTTGCTACATAAAATATAAGGGAGTTGGATAACGTATATATTTTGTTGCAACAGCTTCAGAGTGATGACAGGACACCACGGCAAACCACGGAGCCAATTACGCTAGTGGTGGTAGTGCCTTTTTTCTTGTTTCCTGGAATTGCTGCTAACAAAATGTGAATGCTAACACAACACAAGGTTAACATGACAAAAAGTTAACAAACCAGCTCCTAACAAAATTCTCCTGTCACGCCGGCGGCATGACGGAATATCGCACACTTTTCGTAGAAAGACCTCCCGGTCTTGTGTGACTGCTGATGCGCAGAGTAATGTTTTTGATGTATTCTGGAATTGATGTCACCACGACTGCATCTGGAAGATTTGATGACGTGTGGACACAAAAGCCGTCAGGCGCAAGCGCCTTTTGATTTGACTACTGGCCGTGTAGCGATCGTCGTCGTCGAGTCATGGCTTCATTCAGAGGGAGCAAGCCTGCAACTATAATATTTTGATATAGTCCTCATATCCGCCTGCTGCACTTGCATTCCATATATATACATATGGAATTGTCCACATGCCGCGATCATTTTACCAGCAGAAGTTCGCTTCATCCGAACTGTGCAAACAACTCTACAGCGAACGACTTCGCACTTTGGTGCACTTATTTCGCGCCTGTAGGTGTACCCGCCTTGATTGTGTAACACACACACACACACACACACACACACACACACACACACACACACACACACACACTCTCTCTCTCTCTCTCTCTCTCTCTCTCTCATTTTTATTCTGTCCACGGTACTCCCGTCGTGAAAGGTAGCAGGTCTAATATTCTCACCTGGTTCACGTCTCTTCTCTCCCGTTTATTCGGCGGTCTCTATATTAGAAGGGGACTGATTCTAAATATGAAAGTGTAAGTGGTGGGAAGACAAACAGCCTGCACGCAAGATATGAAAAATAACATGAAAAATAGGGCCGCCGATTGTGTGCGCACAAATTTTATGATACCAGGATGTTTGTAGCAGCGTCGAGCGAAGCTACACAGAATGGCTTGAACGACGGCATAACCGATTTTTCTAGGCATCGTTCAGAGACATTGATGAATTGCTGCAATTTTCGTTTGCATCAGAAAATTGACGTCAAATGGTAGCATTCTTATGTTTGTGCGCATTCTATGGGCATCCATACCCCGCCTTATCCAAACTTTTGTAATTTCCTAGCCGTGCCCTCGCTCTCATTCCCACATTCCATCAGTGCCGATCCGAGTGGTCAACAGCGGAGGTGTGACGATGAAGGGCGCACGCAGTGAACGTTGGGCACCGTGGTGTCCGATCAACATTCATGCAATGCAGCCGTAGCTATAGAAGAGCCAGATGTTGCGAGCTACGCGGGAACCCGCTCGTAATGAGCGCCCCCGCATTTGCAAGTTCATTCCCGGCAGCTGGCACCGGTAATCCGTGCCAGCAGTCCCCGCTGCCCGCTGCTTGGCGATGCTCTTTGTGAGTCCAGAGTTGCGCGGGCGCAACGCATCGAACCGTTTCGCAGTTCCTCTGTTAATGATGCACCGAAGGAGAGGCAAAATATTCTGGTGTTAGGAAACTTGCTTACGCAGGGAGGAATCTTCGTACTGGGCATGAAGGCGCTCTCCCACCCCTGTGATCGGAAGGCTGAGCTGAAGCGCCAGAACTTCCTTAGTTTTTCTTATTCCATGAAAGTCGCTTGCCATTCTTGTTATCGACTCTATTCCGTTGTGCGCTGAATGGCAGAGATAGCCAAGGAGATAAAATAAATACCAAGAGAACAAAAGAAAGAGAGAGACAGAGAGAGAGAAAAGATGCATAGAAAGGCGGGGAGGTTAACCAGAGGCAGTTCCAGTTGGCTACCCTGCACGGGGGGACGGGTGAAGGGGAATAAAAAGAGATAGAAAGTGGAAGAATATTATAGAAATAGAGACGAGCACTAACAAACCGCGTACACTACAGAGTAGTAGGGGACGGAATTTTTACAGTCGATCGTGAAGCCCCATCGACCGCACTACCCTGACAACGCGAGTAAGGCCTTCAACGTGGATATTCTGTGGGAGTACTGGCCTAAACCTTTGAGCTCTGATAGCGGACCATTGTCCAGCTGCTCCAGTACTCTGCACAGCACTTGTCTCTGGGCACTATATCACGGGCATTCATTCATTCATTCATTCACAAAACTTTATTAGTGTCCTGAAGCCCGGTATTTTCAGACCGAGGCGGGCCGCGTCCACGTCGGCACCGCCAGGCCGAGCCTTATGGCGTCATCATGGACCCTCTGGACAGCCCGTAGCTGATCTTGATATGAAGAGCTTGTTATCAACTTGTGCCAGTAAAGCCATTTTTCTTCCGGGTCGGCGAGAGTCGCGGGACAGCCCGCCAGCATGTGTCTGATGTCAATGATGCCAGCGCATACGTTACATTCTTGCCTAATTTCTCTTTCGGGGTGAACTTTATTTATGAAATACGGAGTGGGGTACGTCCCGGTTTGCAGTAAACGTAGCGTCACTGCCTGAGCCCTGTTCAATTTTACGTGTGGCAGAGGGAATTGCCTACGCCCCAAGTAGTAATATTTAGTGATGTCGTTGTAAGTTAGTAACTGATCTTTATGTTCCCCGGAATGGTAGTGGGCGTCGGTTCGGTTCTGACCGGCACGGCAAGCAAGTCCTCGTGCCAGGTCGTTCGTCACCTCGTTGAGGTTGGGCCGAGTCTCGTGCACTTGTCCCATATGTGCAGGAAACCATCGGATTTCTGTTTTGATAGTTTCGACCTTGTCGATAATTTTAGCCGCAGTCCCAGCTACATAGCCTTTGTCAAAGCTCTTAATTGCTGCTTTGGAATCGCTATAGATGAAAGACCATTTGCGGTTCCTGATGGCTAGAGCAATCGCGGCTTGCTCCTCCACCGTGGAATCCTTAGTGAAGATGGTGACGGCGTCCCGTACCTCGCCCCGGCTGTCGACCACCACGGCGGTGTAGGCCTCTTTGCCTTGGACTCAGGCAGCGTCTACAAGGGCCGCCTGTTGTCCTAGCTGTTCAATTTCTTTCAACAAAGCTTTCGCTCTCGCTTTTCTCCTGCTAACGTTGTGTTCCGGGTGCATATTTCTCGGGAGGGGGGTGGTTCTGATCGCGTCTCTAAGTTGCCCGCTCAATTCTACCTCGGATTCCTTCGGGTTCATCGATCTATTTGCGTCTGTCCCTATCGCTTTGAGTATAAGCCTGCCCGCTCGCGTCTTCGTCAGTCTTTCCTGCTGCGCCATCTGTTGCGCTTCCGCCATCTCTTCTATCGTATTGTGCACGCCTAGGTTTATGAGCTTCACGTTCGAGGTGCTGATGGGTATACCTAGGGTAGCCTTCACTAACTTTCTGATCAGAGTGTTTAGCTTGTTCAGCTCGGCCTGCGACCATTTAAATAGACCTGCCACGTAGGCGAAGTGACATAGAGCGAAGGCGTGCACTAGCCTTAGAGCGCTGTCCTCACCCAGGCCTCTGTGTCTGTTGCTTATTCTCCTTAGTAATCTGATGACTTGGTCCGTCTTGTTTGAAATGTGTTGAATGGCATTCATGTTGGTACCTCCCGCTGCTATGTGGAAGCCTAAAACTTTAATATTTTCCACCTGCCTGATCGCGGATCCGTCGTGACAGCGTAACATAATCTTGGGTTCCTCCCCGGGGACGTAGCCCCTGCGTCTGCGACCCCTGCGTCGATGTTTTAGGACCAAAAGCTCCGACTTTGCCGCCGAACAGTTGAGTCCCATCTCGCCTAGCGTGCTTTCCACGGCGTGTATGCTCTCCTGCAGTCTGGTCTCCGTTTGCCCTACGTTACCGTTGGCGCTCCATATGGTTATATCATCGGCGTATATTGCAAAGTGTATACCTTCTATACTCTCCAGTTTCCTCGCGACTCTGGTCATTGCTAGATTAAATAGCATGGGCGAAAGTACGGCCCCTTGCGGGGTGCCCCTGTTTCCCAGGTTCATCACCTTCGATTTTAGTTCACCTAGCGTGAGGCTCGCTTGCCTACCGCCCAGAAACGCCTTGACTACACTGTATAGCCTCTCGCCCAACCCCAGCTCGGACAGGACCTCGAGGATGGCCTTGTGCTCTATGCGATCAAAAGCTTTTTCGACGTCTAGTCCCAGAATCGCTCTCGCGTGCACCGGGCTAACGTGCATGAGCTGGTGTTTGATCAGGAGCATGGCGTCCAGAGTCGATAGTCCGGGCCGGAAACCGATCATGTTATACGGGAGTATGTCATTTTGCTCGACGTATCTAGTGAGTCTATTAAGAATAACGTGTTCCATAGCTTTACCTATGCACGATGTAAGCGATATTGGACGTAGGTTATCCAGATGGAGTGGTTTGCCCGGTTTTGGTATGAGGATGGTGTTAGCTATCTTCCATTCCTCCGGATAGTCTCCCTTTCTCCACAACTCGGTGAAATGATCCGTCAGGAAAGTGATCGACTCATCGTCTAGATTCATTAAGAGTTTATTGGTAATACCGTCGGGTCCGGCTGCCGATCTACTAGAGAGACCATGGAGGGCGGCCCGTACCTTACCCTCGGTGAAATCGCGGTCCATATCCTCTCACGGTCCTCCCATGTACTCCACGCGTTCGTCGCTATCGCCCGGTTGTTCGAGCGGGAGATATTTGTCCGCGAGCTGTCTCATGACTACCTCCTGAGTCGTGCACTGGCTGACTTGATGTACCAGTTTTGTAATTGCTGTTCTCTTGTTTGACTTAGTGTCGCTCTTGTTCAACAGATGTTTGAGGATGTTCCAACTGCCTCCATGTTTGATTCTGCCGTCTGCCAAGTGGCAAACTTCGTCCCACTGCTGTTTCACGAGCGTTCTCGAATGCTCCTCGATCTGTCTGTTTAGCAACGCTATCTTTTTCCTGAGCTTTCGGTTCAGTCTTTGCGTTTTCCATCTTTGCAGAATGGATTGTTTGGCCTCGATCAGATGCGCGAGCCTACTGTCTATGCTCTCTATGTTTTCTTCGGTCTTAATTTCTTTAGTGGCCTCCCTGAGGTCCTCTTCGAGCTGGTCGATCCAGGTCTGGAAGGACTGTCTGCCCGCTTCTATCGGTTCCGATTCCAGCCCGTGCCACCATCAATTCGGTTAACAGTCTTTGAGTATTCAGGGCCGGGGTTAAACTCAATGTCTCCCGAAAGAAACAATAGTCTTAGGAATCGCAACAAACATAACGGCAAGGAGAGAAAACGCACAGGGTACGGCAGCATTAGAACGAAGCTATCCACACTTCTATAGCTTTTGTAATTAAAACATTTTCTACCGGCAAGACTAACATGACATAACTGCAAGAGCCTTGCGAAATGCAGCTGCTGGACGAACTGAAGAGCAGAAAGCTTTTAAAGGTTCTTTCAAACTACGTTGGCGCAGTTTATGTCCCGGTCGAGCCAGGAAGTGCGCAGAAGTGCCACCTTGACGAAGACAGGAGAGAGCAAAATACTGTTGACGTGCACTCGTAGTGTAAGGGCAATGCACACGTGTTCTTGAGCAGGCAAGAAGCACCAACAAAACCAGATGGCGAACTACGCAGCTGCCAAACTTGTGCGAGACCTCTTTTGACGTCGCAACCATCCAAGAACGCGGCAATCTTCGTCTCTTGTAATATTTGTCCCTTGGGCCCGGCTACACTTTATTTGGTTATTGTCATCCCCATGTTCTAATGTAGGCCCTCCTCAGGAGCTCCACATGCCTATTTGTAAACGTGCCTATTAGTACTCTAGTGCCCGCACGTAGAACGCTGATTAAGACAATTAACACGGGATTCAACTAACGGGCCAGGCAAATGTGCTCCCTCGCTGGTATGTTGGTCGAGCAAGTACGCGAACTGTGTTATCCGGAACAGATAGGAGAGGTAACTTTATTAGATATCATTCTTTATTAGATAGTCCCTGTATCGGGGAGCTTGTTCAGTGTTCTGCGATTACCTGTGCCTTTAGCATCACCATGTACAATTGGCTTTCAGTCCTGATATTTTAATAACAAGCTTTTCTCCTGCATCTGCAAGTAGCAAGAGAAACGGTGAGTCCTATCCTGTGCTCGCAGCAGGTTTACATTTCTAGTAAAAGAAAAATATTCAATTGCCCAAAAATATTGAATTAACCTGCTAACGGCCAGGATTTCGTAGATGAATTGGTAGGAGCGCTTTTAATACAAAAATACAACAAAGACAATTTTTGTAAACAAAACATAATGAAAGGTTGGAAAAACGTAGGCTGCCATTCTGCGTTTACCACCATAAGAATTCAGAAGAATGCTTTCGGGGACGAACAAAGAATGCTTGAGATATAGTTTGCTCAAATCACAGAAAGAAAGACATGGTATATAGTTGATGGATGAGAGCGGCAGCACAGTAGCCTAGTTTCTAGCATACAACGTTTAGTCGCATATTTCACAAAAGAGGCTCATGACTCTCTCGAGACACGTGTGTCGAGGCACGATATGCAGCCTGCCGACTAGTTAATTTCGACCGGCTTTCTGAGAAATAGTAGAGGCTCTCAAGTCTTCCCTAATAAATTTGTGTTTCGTGTTTCGCCAAAGTTCAAGCCAGCAGCTTTTCCATGTCATTCAAACGAAGGAATACAGAGATAATGACAAAACAACTGAATTCTTGCAACGTAAACATGCTCGGTAGAGATCTTGCCACTCCGATATCTCTGTGCGAAGCGTGCCCACCGCGTCGTCATATGGACTGTTGATTTGCAAGAAGAGCCCATTACGGGCGTCGATTAGCATGACAGGTGTGTGAAAGCGTTCTTGACCGTATTCGCAACCGTGCAAGATAGCATTGCGTAGGCTCGATCATGAAAGAGGAGTTGCTTTCTTTCCACCACGCCTCCCCCCCCTTTCTTGCACGACCAACATTTTGCTAAAGCATGCTCAAGCATTTTGCTCAAGCATGTGGGAAAAGGTAGGCCAAATTTTCTGTACGAGGTTTCGTCGTTTTTCCCCTCTAGCGGGGTTTGAGTGAAATGCTAATACGACATTGCAAGCAGCTACGTCTACATATATATATATATATATATATATATATATATATATATATATATATATATATATATATATATATATATATATATATATATATATATATATATGTATACAAAGATGTGCTCCATCATCAAGCTGCATTCCTTAATGAAGGCGGACTGCTGCTGCAAATTAGTATGACTCCATTTTGATACAGGGGAGAGGCAGGAGAGCTACTGAGACAGACAAATGGTGGCTAACATAAGGAATGTACCCCGCTGCCTGGCTTGTGCGTAGTTGTGTCCTGGGTGAGAGTTAACGTTTTGGTAATGGTTTAGGGAGAACTCTTACGGGTGGGCAGCACGTCTACGCTATCTTCACGCTTACTGAAACGGAGACGAAGTAGTTCTTACAGTTGAATAAATCGATGCAGATGAAATTAGGATTTGGCATCTTTCTATTGCAAGCTGTATTATTAAACCGGAGTTTGGCGAAGAGCTTATCAGTGCTCATTAGTCTCCTTTCAGGTAAAATCTGAGTTTAGAGAAAAATCATAGAAAGAACTGTATTCAGGAGTGAGCGTTAGCAGGTATTTCAGAGCAATGTTCAGCAACAAGCATAATTATGAATGGTAATTGTTGCTTGACAAACACCTATCGGCAAGTAGTAGTGAAGTGTGAATTCAGTAAAGAAAGTTTCCGCTTAGCTTCTCATTTAGCCTGTATTCCCAGACACCTTCGGGAATGTACAAAAACAAATCTTTACTTTTATTAAGCTTTGCAACCAGATGAGGAAAACAGATTAGTTTATTTGTCAAAACGGCAGCGCATATAAATAGCCTGAAATGTGATTCATGCTTCGATATTCGTCGGTGGGGGTCATATTTTCGCAAGTGTCAAAGGAGTTCCGTTTCGATTGCCGACACAGGAACACCCATTGTTCTTACTTGGTTCCTTAGTGTGTCTCGAAGAGCTGCGTGCTCAGAGAAACCCTATCATGCTACAGGCTCCTACAAAGTCGCGCCTACGACATTTAGTGACGAAAACGTTACCAGGGCAGCAAAGTGTGCTTGTGTAGTAGGTGCCAATACAGGTATGATGCGCCGCACTTTGATGACACACGCAAGCAGTTATATGCCTTTGTGATCTAATGGCATTCGGGCATTGCAAGTTACTTGTGCCGAAGTGAGCAGACCCCTCAATGACTGCCATCAAAATTTCGAGCGACCTAGATTACATGTTAGGAAATACAGCAATAGCGGATATGATTCGGTCCACGGTGTGAATAATAAAATGTCAATGCCACAATAACGATGCGTCTTGCTTGTTGAATAGATTAAGACATAAAAGCTTGGCGACTGCGCTGTAAGAAGCGAATGTCCACATACGTTACCGCGGGACATATTGTTTACACCGCAGACAAAACGAAGGCAGCAGAAGGGACACGTGTTCCATGCCATAGGAAGAGTTATAAGAAAAAAATAAGAATACAAGCTCTTAACACTTGCCTAACCCTCCCAGCGCAAGTGTCGCCGACAGCGTAATAGGTTCCACCACAGTCATCGGATTACGCTTTCCACAAGCTCCTTGGGCGCCAGTGCTATTATTCATGCTCGATTTGCGTGTGTCTGATGATGTAGCGTCGCCTGGTCGCCATCTATGATGGAGTAACGATGACTAATGGACTCGGCTTCCGGGCACGATCAGCACAAACGAGCCGCAATCGGGTTTGCGAGCCAACACACATGCACACTGTGGAGCCTCTGGCGATGGGCGCGTTGGCTCGACAGGAGCCGTTGTAATGTGGATTCGCTATCACGCAAATTTTGTTCCGGCACACACGTGTTGATTTTTCAAGCAGGACGCGTGCACATATTGTGGAAATGATCAGGCTACACGACACGCTCTTGCTCGTGATGCACTGAAACAAAGCATTTTTTAATATAATTTGTTCGAGGTGATGTTGGCATGTGTAGGTGACGCCGGTAACCTTCCGAAAAATTAAATTTGTTCCCGTGTACGTGCGATAGCACTGGCAAATTATGTGCCTTCTCTTCGTGCGTTGGTAATGAATTCTTCCTTTTTTCTACATTTCCCCAAATTATTTTGTACTATTTTTTCTGAGACCCGGTACTACGCGAATGAAAGATCATACAGATTGGGAACTCCGTCACGTGTCAATGCACGATTGCTATTTAATTACCTAGGTTACATGCACAAACAAGAAGATTTGCGAAGGCCATACTTTAACTAAACATGCCACCCACCAAAAAAGTATAAAAAGCATATTGCCGCATCTCATGATTAGCTTTATAGAACCTCCTTGAAGAGCTATGCGCCACGCGGGCAGAATGAGCTCCAAATCAGTTTTTAGTCCTTACTCGTCCACTAGAGTATCGCTGGTGGTGGCTTCCAAAAGCTCACATGCCATTCCTCTCAGATTCCTTTTCTGCACAAGCCCACCACTGATCCTTCGCGGTGGCTCAGTAGTTAGGGTGCTTGACTCCAAAATGCACATTGATTCACTTGCAATGGTTCAAATTTCAACTTAGGTGGTTGTGAAGAAATTTTTTTTTTCTTCAAGCTCTGTCAATGGCGAATTTGTCCATGACAGTGGTGATTAACGACGACAGAAGTCGTCGTTGCGTGTCGTCGACGACGTCAATGATCGTCGTCACGGAATGAATGGACGGGACGGAGAAAGGAAAACCAATCTCGAGCACATCATTGCTGTCAATCTCGAGCACCTCCCTCTCTCTATTCACCCCACCACCATTTTCACGCAGTGTGGTTGCAATCCTGGAGAACACCTTTAGCAATGGCATTGCTTGCTCCGAGATTACAGCCGTGCCCTTTTTTGTTTGTTTTATATGTTTCGCTCCTACTTCTAGGCACCTTGCTTTGCGTATTACTCATGCTGTCATGCATAGTGACTCCTCGGGCGCTGCATAACACTACGTCGCGAAGATGGCCCTTGTACTTGTTCGCAGTACAGGAGTCATTGCAATGTACATAGAACTCCACCTAGCACATACGACGACTGCAAAGTATTATGCGTGTATGACGCACAGTTCTCTATACGTATTCCATAACCACCTTGAATGTTGTGAGAGGCCTCACGGGGCGAGGCCTTCAACCCGTCAAGTCTTCAAGAAGTCGCACGTTGTGGATCCGCTGTATCTTTAGGATGATGCTTAATAAATGCTCCGGTGTACCTTCTGCTTAACTTTAGATATTTCGCTAAATAATTAACTTCCGGGGTTTACGTGCCAAAACAACGATATGATTGTGAGGCACGCCATAGTGGGGAACTTGGGAATAATTTTGATCAACTAGGGTTCTTTAACGTGCAATTAAATTCATGTATACATACACTCATGCCCAAGAACAGGTGCAGTTCTGTAAACTGCATTAGTCAAATTCTATGAAGTGGACAAATTTGATACATTTATGTGAAGCTTGCGTGAAGTTGTAACAATGCTTAGAAAGTTATTTGCAAAGTTTCTACTCGCACATTAGTGGTACACTTCAGAACAGTATATACTCCGTCGATTTCGTCTCTGCTGGTGTATCATTTAGTGCAGTTTGTGTAATTATGACATCGTTTCTTATTCCTGGTTCAGAGAGTTGTAAACCTGATTTTTTGTTTCCTTCTTATATTTGGAATTTTCAAGGTACTTTCCCAATAGAACATTGACAACAACAACAAAAAAATCTGTTTCCAGAAATCACTAGGTTTTATCTTTTTGTTTTCTTTGCAAGAAACTTCAATCAAATCACTGCAGTGGTTGCTGAGAAAAACGACTTATTCGTTGCCATGCATTTAGAGAAGATCTCGTGAGCGAAAGTTTTGTCTTAAGGCATATAAAATGCTACACTCGTATGCGTGCTTTTTGTTTAATGTTATTTGGCTAAGTTATTCCTAATTATTTGGCTAAGATATACGCGAAATGCACTGTGTAGTACTACGGCGTAAACTCTGCTCGTAATTATTTTTCCAATGTCCAGAAAAAGCTCCGAAAAAAGCATCCGTACAAAGGCTGCGCGAAAGACACGAAAATTACATTGATTTTTTCGCAAAATGGTGGCAGTAGAGCACACTATTGTATACACAGCCGACGGCTGCAGAAAAAGCAAAGCTAGCCGATGTGGTTCACCACAAGGAATGAATGGCCGCTCGTACTTTGTTCCATTTACTTCCTGTATACTTTCAGCAATTCCGAAGGAAGTTCGGCCGCGAAGTTGAAGGCCCGTTCGGGAGGCTACGGCAGCAATGCATATAGGTCGCATTAGTAAGATGAGTTAACAATATGAAGAGCGAAAAAAAAGGGGGAAAGAACTAAAACAGACATACAGGCAAAACCCCTAGAGCTTCCTGCGCGAGGATGGGGAGAGAGAGAGAGAGATGCAAATGAGAGAAAGGCAGGGAGGTTAACCAGGCTTAAAACCTCCGGTTTGCTACCCTGCACTAGGGGAAGGGAAAGGGGAAGTAAAGACGGAAAGAAGAGCGTGACAAAAATAAAAGCGTGAGAAAAAAAAATATGAAAGGGATGAAGTGGGGTCCTTATAGTCTTTCTAATAGGCCACTGTCACGTAGAAAAGTCAACAAAGCCTTGACCGACTTTTGCTGCGACGACAGTTCACGTCGGCATTCCAAAACTGACTGTTCTGAAAGTGGCCTGTCGTCAAGGCGTGCCAACGTGGTCGCTAGTGACAGCCGGTGCGCGCTGTATTGAGGACAGTGGCAGAGCACGTGTTCGATGGTCTCCTCGCCGCCGCAGTGTCTGCAAGCCGCGCTGTCGTCCATACCGACTCGGAAGGCGAAGGATCTTGTGTAGGCGACACCAAGCCACAGTCGGCAAAGTACTGCTGTTTCTAGTCGAGAGAGTCCAGATGGGGGTCGAAGTCGAAGGGATGGGTCCAGTCGGTGTAGACGTGTATGCTGTAAGCTTGGTGTGTTCCATAAAGTTTTGATGGATTCATTTGCAAGCACACGAATTTTCGTTGCAGCGTCTGTTCTTGAGAAGGGAATGGAGTCTTGCAAGCCCTCCTCATGTGCAGATAGTGCTGCTGCGTCGGCAAGTTCATTGCCCATTATGCCACAGTGGCTTGGAATCCACTGCAACGTGATGTCGTGTCCTTGCTCGACGAGGTGGTGAAGCAGCAGTCTGATTTCTAGAACTAGTTGTTCGTGGGGTCCTCGGCGTAAGGCAGAAACCAAACAATGAGCGCGAGGATGGAGTCTGTACTACGGTAAGGCGGGACCAAAAGTATAAGCTTCTCGAATTCATTCCCAAGAGAGAAGAAAAAAAATGGCGACGCCACTACCGGCTTCCTCGCAAGAGCCCACCTGTAAAAGTACGATATCGAAGGCGTGCGATGGTGGATTATTCATAGAGCTTTATTCTCGGCTCACCGCAGTTATCGGCATGAAGAAACCTCCAATGCACAGGGAGCAGGATTTTCCATTGCTTTGGCCGCCAGCTGGTCTCCGTTGTGTAAAGGAGGACCGAGGCACGTCGAACCGCAGGCACCTTTCCGGGCCGATATACCTACTCGGCTCATAGTGGGGTCGAATTATTCTCTGCAGTATCGAGGCAAGCCGCCACATTCGCTTTCGTTCACCCATCGTTTTTGCCTTTCATCGACGACCTTTTCCTACTAAGGGGCATGCGTATATAACACGCACGTAGTACCGAAATAGTGTGCGTACAGTCGCAGGAAAGCGAGGACAGCACCCGTGACCTTTTGTCGCTTCAGCTTTTCATCTTCGTTAGGCGTCTGTTTCTCGTTCATTCTTGAGAAATGCATGCTTCGTTACACACTCGTACACGCTCGTATGAGTGTGTAACATACGAGTGTGTGATTTGGAAGCGTTGTGCGACCTACAGCTTGGTCTCCGCAATGTCAAAAGATTGTGAGCATTTTTTGTGCACTTAGCAATCGCATAAGCCGTTTTATAACTTGTCATCGTTAAAGCATTTTTTTATGCTGAAACAAAAGCTTACCAAGAACAATAAGCTTCCTCCGTAGTATATATGGGGTAATCTGGGTATGCTACATTGCCGAAACTTTGCTGAAATCAAGAAATATTTGGGGCAGCCCTGCGATTGTCCTTACCTGTAGTAATCGATTGTACACAGGAAAATGCGCATATAACACAAGTGGCACTCCATTTTTTAATCGCGAGCGCCGCAACGAATTGGATTGCCCTCTCTGAAGGGCTTGACCCAGTCCGTCGATTCGTCGATCGACCCGCTACGCCATGAGCGAGCGGCATGCGTGCCTTCGTCACAGCGCCGTCGGTTTCGTTATGTCGACAAACAGGCCCCTCGCCAGCAGCTTTACTCTCGCGAAGTAGCAATTAACAATTAAATATTTTCTCAGCGTCGCTATTGCAAACCAAATCTGTTCCGTTACTGCAACTGTGAGCTTCATCTTCTAACTTAATTGAGTGCTCGTTTATGGTTCATGCTTGTCGTTTCGTATTGTCTTTGCCTTTTATGCGCTAAGTGTATAGTCGTCATAAAGTACTTCTTTTTTCTTCTGTTTATTCTGTTCTGTTTGTTCTGTTAAAACTAATCTGTTGAATAGTTTTAACCTACACAAGGATCAGTTCCACGCATTTACTGCACCATCGCTTACAAGAAGAAAGAGGGAATACAAATTTCAGGCATTGAGTGTATTTCTCCCAGTTTGATGTACGACGCAAAGCGTCTCATACGAATTGTAGTCGCCACGATAATGGGTGATGCGGGCATTAGTGTTTCTAATGTATATTTCTTCGTAGTTCGATGCACGACGCTTTTACGAATTGTAGGCGTTAGGGTAATGGGCGATTGCGGGAATTAGTGTTTCTACTGTATATTTGTCCGTAGTTCGATGCACGACGCAAAGCGTCTCATACAAATTGTAGACGTTGCGGTGATGGGCGATACTGTATCTTTCTTCGTAATCGCTCCCCAATGCGCGCTCAGTGTTTGCGTTGCATATTGAACAAAGGTAGGCCATGGCCGACCATGAACACTAAGAAGGCCGTAAATCATATTCAGTACGTGTATTCGCAATTCCGCCCAAAGCTGGTAACTCGATACCATCTTTAGAGTACATTTAAACAGGACGTTTCTATCGAGTAGAGCAATGGTGTTACATTTCTTATTGCCTAGCCGAATAGACTAGACAGCGTTGTCCTGGTTCTGTCTTATACGTCGTTGATCTGGTTTTTACGATAGTCGCCGCAAGATTACTATTATTATATCAGATCAATATGCACGACTGGTTTCGCATTCTTTTTTTACCCTTGCTCCCCGTTTTCTTTATTATTAGTCCATTCCAACCGCTGATGTGACGTTTAACGAAATGAGATTTTCGTTCTTTACATCTAACTAGAGATTAGTTAGAGTAGCTTGATCTAGTGTACGCTGTGCAGGGTCGATGGCGTGATCATTCTTTCAAGAAAAAGCGGCGGCACCACATGTATAGGCGGTACAGGTACGTATCTCAGGCGTATTTTTGTTTGCGTTGAGCGATATCACTCACGGGCATCGCTTGCTTTACATTAAATTCCCTTTCGAAGAGGCTTCTTCTGTTTTCTGTCTTCGTTGCAAGATAGGCCTATAATGTCTGCTACAATATTCAGACTTGGTGAGAAGTTTCTTAAATGGTAAAGTTGATTTTCCAGACACCACCGTTTGTGGACAGCTGGTAATTTGCTTTTATCTGGTGCACAAACAAGTGGTCTGTTTCAAAGTAGGCTTCTCTTCGTGGTAGCATGCTTTTCAGTGTTGGCGATTTCTACTTACGGAAAGTAGAAAGAGTTTCACGTGTTAGAAACACAAAGATCAGAGATGACCTCACTGTGCAACTCGAGTTGAGGAAGAAAACGGGATCACCGCTTATCCGTTCATGCAGTAAAAAATTCGACCAATTCGAATTATCTCAAAGTTACGCTCAGGCTTCTTCAGTGGATGAACAAGTAGACTATGTTTCTTGCTTGGGGATCTCTATAAGGCACTTAGGGCGTGAGTCTTAAAGATGAGGTCTTATATAAAGATTGGCATGAGTGGGTTCGAAGCTACGTTATAAGTAGATGCTTGTGTAACATGGATTTTATGAAACCACTTATACATGACAAAAGTAAGTAAGCACTTTTCAACTGAAAATACCTACGCCTAAGTCCTAAAGAGAAACTCCCACTCAACAAGCTCAGACCCGTAGTTTCTCACAGCTCAATCAACACTTTTTCTGGCACGAGAAAGAGCTTTAGCAGAAAAAAAATTAAGCTCATACATATATTATTTTATGGTCATACGGTGGATTGGTAACCAAAGCCGACGCTCCGATAACGTGAATGTGATGTGATGATAAAGATTGCTTGGTAGAACTGCGAATAAATACCGTTTTTGTGCAGTAAATTATTTGGCTATGTTGTGAGGCTGCGCAGGTACTCAGCTTTTTCTCAGATCTCGCACGCCGTAAAATTTTGTGGTTGACTGTACCTTACTGGCGTAGAGCATAGACAATTTCAAAACTATCATTAGTTCGGAATGCTATCCACATTAATAATAAGACGAAATAACTTTATGATGTAGTAGGCTGTTGCTACAAATGTTCCAATTCGCATCATCACTGAAATTTTGCTTTTTCCACATATTCTTGGTTACTTCAGGTTCCCTTTCTATTCCCAGTTTCCCGCATGTGGGATTTGCTTCACGAACAACGCTCTATAACAAAATAATACGCGGAATAAGTCACCATAGGACGGTATATCCGCCACCTTAGTTTGGAAAATTTGTACAGCTCCACACAGCAACACTGCCTATATGGAAAAAATGCAGATAATTGCATCTTTTATCCTGTTGAAATTGTCCATGCTCTACACCAGTAAGGTACAGACAACCACAAAATTTTACGGCGTGCGAGATCTGAGAAAAAGCTGAGTACCTGCGCAGCCTCACAACGTAGTCTTGTATTAGTATTTACAGCCTCCACTAGTATATGTGAACAACATTGTGATGTTTGGTTTTCCTGTATACTGTTGCAGGCAGCTCCGAAATTGAACGTTTCCTGAGATCCTGAAGTCCACTTTTCTGGTTGACCGTAGAACTCGATAGATTATATAAGCGAATTATTATTGGCCCACTGGGCACTGTTTCGGAGTAAATCTACACAAATGGAAGAAAAATCATGCCATATACCATATATATATATATATATATATATATATATATATATATATATATATATATATATATATATACGCATGACTGAGTGGCAGCGTCTCCGTCTCACACTCTGGAGACCCTGATTCGATTCCCATCCTGCCCATCTTGCAAGTTGTTTGTATTTATGCATTGCCTTCCGGGATTCTTCTCTCATGGCCAACGCCGCCGACACCGGCTCTTCTGCGACACGAGCTCATTAACGCTCTCGCGTTAATGCGAAGGTTGTCTGAAAGTCCTTTCACAGCATACTGGGAAACGTAGCTAATAAAGGAAGCATGGTATATTGAAGCATCTTATTCAGACATATTTTTTTATTTGTTTTTGCAAGAGCGGTATTGCACGCGTTCAAGCTTGCGTAAACGATTCCATATAGCGCCCTATACTTTTGCTAACGTGTATTTTGTGGCGTATGTAGTTATGTAATGGCAGCAGGATAAATTTTCTGCCGTCACAAAGCTCATCCGTAACGCTCGGGAGGCCTCACACAAAAAATTAGTTCCAAACGTCGCAATTAAGTGATATATTTACAACATTGCCTACATATCCATACTCCTCTCCTTATGTTCACGAAACATAAACAAGCTACTGTTTCTAGTTTACCTAGGCTGTCGGATGAATCGACTGCAAACCTGGTAACACGAATGAATGTAAGAAAAAACGCGAGAGTTCAGTAATTCTTATTAATGGTTTTATTCAAACTAAGGAAACGGGCGTTTCGCCACTCATTTCACTTCACATTCCAACTAATTTGACCAAATTTTAAGTACGAGTCATGCGCAGGTATATTAGCACTTTGGGAACTAAATACTAGCCCAAACTGTGAATACAGTGAGGTGCCAGAAACACTTGAACATATATTTTGTGCGTGTCCCGCGTACGCGCAAGAACGACAGCAACTTGTCTCTTCGATTGCAAAGATCTTTGAGAGACAGCTATCAGACGAGCTTCTTTTAGGTCCTTGGCCTAATACAAACAGCACAGCCCTGGTAACAACGGCCGCTATATCTTTTCTCCAAGCCACTGGGCTCGACGCACGGCTTTAGAGATACCACAACACTCTGAATTTGTATATACGCATCTCTTCCTTATACCATCATCATTCATCAGCCCTTTCTCTCCCCATCCCTTTTCCCGAGTGTAGAGTAGCAGGCCAGAGCAAGTTATAGCTGAAGCCGACGTCTCTGCCTTTCTGTCAATAAATTTCTCTCTCTCTTCTCTTGGGAATTATAGCGAATAGTGGCAGTGTGGCATTCTGGAACGCTTGAATAAGTAACGTTCTACAAAGGTTGTACTTAGGTTACATAGATGACAGAGTTATGGTTCAGCGCGAAGACAAGCTTACTACTTCAACAAAATACAAGCACTGTGCTTCACATATTTCACCTATAGAAGACCACGGAACACCTACCACATGCGGGGAACAAAGTACAAAAATTGAGAAAACAGGTGTATACTGTAAATATTCCTAAAACACAGGCTTACCAAATACGAATCCAACATTCGGCGAAAGTCAACTATAAGCCGGTCTGCAATTCCACAAATTATGAATTCTCAGCCGTTTATTGTCCACCCGCGAAAGAAAGGAAACTGTGTAAGCGTTTCATGTACCACTTTTATATGTTCCCAAAACGAGGGCGTAACAGCTTAAGTTTAACGACAAAATGAGCTGCACATGTAAAATCTTGCCGAACTATTTCTCTTAATAATCCCCACATTTCCTCATAATATAAACTTCGTGAGTAATTCAGTTCTTTTTTTTTCATAAAACCGCGATAACTGTGAGAAAACGTTCTTCAGCCGTTTTACTCCCAATAACAGCTTCGCCGTGAGAAAATAAACTAGGTGTTCCAAACTAACAGGCAGTTAGTGGCAGCGTGAACTTAAGCTGTTCGTCTTGTGTATAGTACGTTTAAGGAATTCTACTCACTGCGGCGACGCAAAGACGGCAGAGTGAATGGGATGGCAGCAGTAAAGTCACCGGAGTGCGACGGTCATTCCGCCGACGAGGACAAGTCATCTTATTTTAGATGCGCAGAACTGGCACTGTTGTACCACCTGTCCATGTACAGTGCGGCGTTAACTTTTAATCTGGACGGAAGTTAACGACACCGGCTCTCATGCGGGTAATAACGTTCCTCACAGCGTTAAGACATTCGTAAGGGGTTGTGACGACGAGCGTGCCGTAAAATGCCTGCTTGATCCTGGAGAGGCGCCCTGATTATCGTAGACTCCACTTTCCTTCTGTCTTTTTTCTGTGTGTAAAAGGCCATAAAGAACGGCAGTTTATGGGCTTCAGAACTTGGAGAAAAGGTCTTTGCACTGCCACTTGTGCATTTCTTCCCGCTCTCATCGGCCCAACTGCGTCCTCCTCTCTCTCAGGCACCTTTACCTACACTCAATTTCGGGTGAGACAAACGGCTCGAAATCTAATTTATGACCCTCCGATCCAGCTTTACGGTCTATTGCACTAGGTTCCTAATTTCCTGTGCACGGACGGACAGCAAAAGTATGGCGCAACACCGGTCATTGGTGGGCGTTCGCTCAGTTGCTGCTTCTCTTACTTACTGTGCCTGATTCACACACAAACGAAACCGAAATACCGAAAGAAACTGCGCTATCGAGATTGCCTATAGCCAATCAAGCTCTTTACTTTCTCCTCCGCAGTGACTTTCGGCTTCAGCAGTTTTGGTGTCCCAGCTTAATAGCTAAGCCATGGTGGCTCGGAGAATGCTGTCATGCAGTCTGTGCGACTATGAAAGGCCGAGTAAATCATAGAACACTTCACCAACGAAAAGAAAAAAAAAAGAGGGAATGACCGCAGCTGCCGGTTACCTAAAGTAATTAGAAAGGTATCAGAGGGCTGAGACCTTCTAGTTGCTTTCGCAGCTCAATATCGCTTCCTATCTTGGTATGCTGTACTAAGTTACAGTAGACACCGTTGGGAAAATGGCAATTAAGTTTATTTTGTACCGGTTCAGCGCAAAAGGTGAGCACTTATATGATCGGAAAGCTGCACCATTCGAGTGTAGCAAATTGGGTCGTCACGTTTTCTACTTCAGGTAAAAAGAAAAAGTCAGGAATATTAGCGGCCTTTCAGCAAGCTTTGTTGTATACCTAACTGACACTTTCCACTGTCTACGCAAGGCACAGCCAATCTGGTTTTCGCAGCAGCCGAAGTCGTGACCTCTACAGGTGGCATGAGTCAACGAGTTGCGAGATGCCTTAGAACTTATCTCTAGTTTCCGTTGTTGGCGATCTGACTTGCATTTCTTGGTGTGCCGTGTCAGATGACGCTATTTTGCAGCTCAAGTCAACGCTACTAGTAGTCGCACGTTGTACTCATTCCATGATAAATCTGGTCTAATATAACAACTCGTCGTTGTTACAACTGTTTCGTACGCAGAAACGGATGTTGAAGGTTACGATGTAGTGCTCCAATGAATACTACAACAGTATGGAACATGAAGCACACGGAACAGCCGACAAAAGCTTAACACTCAGATAGGCATTTATTAGCGTCCACCTGAGCCCAGAATGTAAAAGATGGCTCCCAGTCTGTCATCCAACGCACTCACGCGCTTCCTGGCCCTAAGCTTGTCCTTTGCCTTTCATTTTTTTTCTGCAGAAAGAACACGGGAAATTCAGCACTATGGCATTTCAACGAAAGATTCGGAAAGAAAGTTTGCGCACTGTGATCCTTAGATTTGCAAATTCCAAGTATTCGACATGACGTAACGGCAAAACTCACCGCTCGACGATCGAATGGTAACCGTCTCCAGAATATGATGGGCTGATTTGAACTATCAGCAAGACTTCTCCTTCAAGACAAATCAAAGAATTAGGGTTCAGATTCCACCTAAACGAAGGCAACGTAACGATACCTTGCCTTACAGAAAGGAGACTCGGATTACCATTTCTTTGAAGGTGCCTGCACAACATAAACAGCAAAGACACTCCCAGCCGGCGCGCGCGCAGTATACTGGCAGCCATCCCACGCTGTCTTCATGCAGGCCTATTATAAAAGAGAATGCCGTGCACTCAGCGTCATCTTCTCTCATCTAGACGAACGGCCTTTTTCGAATCGGATAACTTAGGCAATACAGGCTGACGCTCAGAATACGCACCGGAGGAGAGAAGCGCTCTTCATATACAGTAAACTGCGACGGACACTTCAGGCGTCGGTGCTTTTAAAGCTGCGCGAGCCTCGAACGCTCATCACACACAGAGTAGGTTGTTAGCTGTACTTTACAGTCGTAACTTCGTCTGTTTATTTCCTTTCCTCTCTTCGTACGCAGAGTAGCAGGGGCAGACGATAAATTCGACAGGGCAAGCTATGCAGGTTTTTCATCAAGATTTTTCGTTCTTTTCTCTGCAGATTCATATGCGTTTCTCTTAGAATGTAAGCTGACTTAGTCCTCCAGAATGAATGACCGAATTCATGATTTGACATCTTGCATGATCGGGTGGCAAATACATCCTAACAGACAGAGAAGATGCCGACCAGAAAGGTGTGCTAATACGTTTTAGAGGCATCGGCTTTCTTATGGAAGCTTTGTCCCCTGAACATTGTCCGCACACTCTGAAAACGTGTTACTTATAAGACACAAGGTGTTTGCGTGTCCATTGGGTATGCAGCCCTATCAGTAGGGCTTTTAAAGCTTATAGAGAACGATTGAGGAGCTCTAACTAGACGTGCGATGATAAAAGGCATAGATGAAAACAATGCAATCATTCGACAGCGTTGGGCGCACTGAAATATTAGACAGGATAATTTGACAGCGATATATTTGAAATTTTATTTATATCACTTTTTATGTGATATAGCTGTGATTATGTGATTTAGCTGTTATCATTTTTGGTTGTAAGAAAAGTCAGAAAACAAGATACCATCATCGGTTCCCACCAACAAAATTCATCTTACCCTTTAAACGTGAGAGTGTTAGCCCTGGCAAAGCCGAACACCTTTTTTACACTCCGAAAGATGTAAAAACGCTTAGAGTAAGACCTACTTTTGTTAAGAAGGGCGCGATGTGGAAGTCGGAACGTCTAAAACTTATCAACCACACTTTTCAGGGCGATGTCCCTCGTTATCTTTCGACAGAATGAACAATTGTCGCAGAATTGTTACAGCCTTAGCGTGATGTAGCCTAATCGTTAAACAATACTTTGGCCACTCATTCCTGAGTTACAAAATGCATCAACCATTATTTTGGGCGTAAAAAATAAAGTAGTACTTCTGCTGGTATTTGTAATTTTTTAACTAAATGATTGCAGACAGGATCTAGCAAGGTCATATTGCTGGTCTTAAATGTGCTTGCAAAAATTAGCACTTTGCAAGCATTTTTTGTGTTACCAGATACAGGACGTTCGGTAAAAAGACGTTAGATAGCGTTTTCGCATTTTCTGCAACGTACTAGTTTTGAAACTTTTCGTGCTTACGGGGGCCGTCAGATGGCTCAACTTTCTTTAGGTGTTATACGCGTGGTAACATTCGCGCAGCCAAACACACACACACACACACACACACACACACACACACACACACACACACACACACACACACACACACACACACACACACACACACACACACACACACACACACACACACACACACACACACACACACACACACACACACACACACGCACGCACGCAGGCACACAGATTACTCATGTGTACTTGCTTTCCGGTGTTACGGTTGGCATCTGGCACCACGTGCAGAAAGGGATTTCACATGACTCTCTCTCACCATGCCTCGTCGAAATGAGGCGTGACTGCTCCTGCTACGGTTGGCGTCCCACATCCCGTGCAGAAAGAAATTTCTCTCACCCGATCTTCACATACCTTGCCTAGTCGAAATGAAGCATGACTTCCTAATTCGCCTTGACCATTTCGAGTGTCAAGCATTGAGTTCAGCATAGGCCTGGCGTAGACACTATCACGAGAGCGGTAGATCTCGCTGAGGAGTACGCAACTCGCCGCGCAGACGACGGCAACAAAGCTCCTAAGAAGAGGAATAAATACAGACCCGACAAGCCAAAGCGATGGTCAAAGTCGAGTCGGTATAAAACGATGGAAAGGTCAGATTCGGTAAAAAATAGCGAAGACAGCGAGGGAGAGAAAGAACCATCCGAGCGGAGTGCAGAAAGGCAGAAGGAAAAAACTTTCGAGCCAAAGAAACCAGTGGTTTGCTACAGCTGCCAGCAAACGGAGCATATCTCCGTGGGGTGCAGAAATCCCAAACTTGTGTTGATGTCACTAAGCGGTAACGTAGAAAATCTGAACTTGCTAGAACCATACATTCGAGACCTCGTGGTAAACGGAAAACCATGTAGAGTGCTTCGCGACTCGGCAGCCACAGTGGACGTTTTGCATCCGTCGTAGGTAGAGGAAGGCCAATTCACAGGAGAATGTGCTTCGATAAGGCAAGCCGTAGAGGCCTCCAGTGTTTGTCTCCCTATGGCCAAGATTCGTATCAAAGGCCCTTTTGGAGTACTGGACACTGAAGCCGCCGTCTCGGCACATCTCCCGCCGCAGTATCCGTATTTGTTTTCTAACAAATCAGAGAATTTGCTACGACGCAAGGGAATCGGGTTTAGTGAGGGGACAGTGGAAGCCCTAACTCGTTCCAAGGCAAGGGAGCTCGCGGCCAAGGCAGCGTACGAATGTCCAGTGGTGGAGGAAACAGGTTTGTCGGAGGATTCGTCAACCAGTACCAAACAGGACAGCCTTATAGGGCATAATGCGGAAAGTACACCAGCTAATAAAAAGGTCAGGAAAGCAGCGGAGCCTGAAATATCTCGCGAGGATAGAACGCAGGAGAAAGTTATTGAACGTAAGCCCTGCCACAGTGATTACTGAGCAGGAAATGCGTAAGGCACAAAGCACTGCTGAGCATTACTATGACAGGACGGCTCACCTGCGACGCTTCAAGTTGGGGAAAAGGTAATGATACTGAAACCCTACCGGCAGAGGGAAGCCATTGTGAACATGTCCCTTAACCAACCTGAGGAGATGCCTGTCGGCTTTCCAGAGTTAACAGCAGTGACAGAGGCAAAACACGTTCACGAGACCATTGAAGACTTAGCAGAACAGGAGGAGTTGAATCCCAATCAAAGGGCCGAACTGAGGGAACTCGTGTTTGAATTTAAAGGCGTATATTCAGACACGCCGGGCAGGACCACTGCGATCGTTCACGACATCGAGTTAACCTCATCGGACGCAGTTAGTTCAAAAGCTTATTGCGTTTCGCCTCGTCAACGCGACCGCTGAAATAAACAAGATGTTAGAGCTAGGTGTAATTGAGCCAGGAGAGAGTGATTATACAGCGCCTCTTATGTTAGTTGAGGTCCCACGAAAGGAGCCGCGACCATGTATCGACTACCGCAGGCTCACTTTAATCACGAAAGACCAGAATTATCCAATACCGCATACATAGGAAAGGCTTGAGAAAGTGAGCAGTGCTAATTTCATCTCTACACTCGATTTAGTCACAGGGTACTGTCAGGTTCCGTTGACCGAGATGGCAAGCAGGCTTGCGGCGTTTATTTCCCCGATGGGAACCTTTCGTTCGAAAGTCCTGAGCTTTGGATTGAAGAATGCACCATATTGCTTCTCTAGCCTTATGGACCAGGTGCTACGAGGAATGGAGGACTTTGCACTTCCGCATCTCGATGACATAGGAATCTTTTCTTCATCATGGGCGGAGCATATGCAACACCTGCGAACCGTGCTGCGTCGTCTTCGAGAGGCCTGTGGCTCCCAAATGCCAATTCGGGCGCGTGAAGGTAGCTTATCTAGGTCACGTAATAGGGCAAGGCCACCTTCGGCCTTCCGAGGTTAACCTGACCGCAATAGACAACTTCCCGCAACCACGCACCAAGCGGTACATTAGGTCATTCCTTGGCTTGGCGGGTTAGTACCAAAGATATATCCCGCGGTATTCCGAGATTGCGAGTTCTTTAACGGATGCTCTCAAAAAAACAGAACCACAAACGGTAAAGTGGGATGACGAAAAAGAACAGGCTTTTAGTATGCTGAAGAACGCACTAACGAGTCAGCCAGTGTTGAACGCGCCCGACTACTCTAAGCCATTCATTCTTTACTCAAATGATATTGCGCGACAAAAAAAGACATGGACGTGAGAGAAGACGACACACCAAACGCTTGGTGTGTAATCTTCTCTCACGTCCGTGTCGTTTTTTTCGCGAAATATCATTTGAGTAATGGATTACCATCTTGTCCGGAATGCTGCTCTCATTACATTCATTCTTCAGTGTGATGCCAGTGACAGGGGTATGGGGGTGGTGCTCTGTCAAAAGAGAGATCAAGGGAACGAACACCCTGTACTGTACGTCAATAGAAAGTTTTCAGTTCGTGAGGAAGCATACAGTGCATCAGAAAAGGAATGCGTCTGCGTAGTATGGGTGGTGCAGAAGCTAGCTTGCTATATCGCCGGTTCAAGGTAAACCATAGAGACTGACCGCTGTCCCCTCACATGGCTGCAGTCCATGTCTACGAAAAAAGGTCGGCTTTTAAACAGTACACCTTCCATATTGGCTAGAAGAAGGGTAAGCTTAACGGCAATGCTGACGGTTTGAGTCGTTGCCCCTACGGTAACGAAAGCCTCATGCCAACCCGAGTTTCCATGGCATTTTTACGTTCGTTCATACGTTTTTTTCCGAAGTGTAGTCGATTGTTAGCTGATTTTAATAACCACGTCCTTACGCTTTCAAGAAATGACTGTTTTTAGTGTTCAGGGGGGGGGGGGAGGACGCGCGTAAGTAATGGGGAAGGTGTAGCGGGTTTTCTTTTTTTTTCCTTTTAAAGCCGGGTGTGTCTTGGAGGAGGGTGGCCTTGTGCTCGCTGCTTTGTGGTTGTGGGTCGGGCACTGTTCTGGGGTGATTGCTTGCCCACGCAGGAGTCGAAAAGTTGCGAGACCTGCTTGCAAGACCAATTTCAAAGGACCGGACCAGGGAGAAAAGTCACAAGAGTGGCCACGGGGACTGATGACAACTTCCAGGAATCTACCAGCTACGAACTAAGGGTTCGTGACCTCTAAGGGAAATTCTGCTACTGAAACGCCAATCCCTCGCAGAGTGGCTGCTGGCCCTGCGCGTCGGGATCTTCCTCCCCGGCCGAAGATGCTGCTATGGTTGGCGTCTGGCACCACGTGCAGAAATGGATTTCACCCGACCTTTTCTCACCATGCCTTGTCGAAATGAAGCGTGACTTCCTAATTCGCCATGACCATTCCGAGTGTCTTCCGGTCTGGCGGAAGACACTCGGCGGAAGGCCTTGTGTGTGTGTGTGTAGCGTGTGTGTGTGTGTGCGTGTGTGTGCGTGTGTGTGCGTGTGTGTAGCGTGTGTGTAGCGTGTGTCTGTGTGTGCGTGTGTTTGTGCGTGCGTGCGACTTTAGAGGGACCCTTTCCTCGAACGGCCAAAGTCTACAGGAGAACTTCCACGAACCAGCAACGCGCAAGAGAGACGGACGGGCATCTACAATTCCTGGAGGCGGGACGGCCTCCTCCTTGCATCATGCTTTCTGTGCCGGTCACGTGACGTCGACGGAAGCAAGATCCCTCCCACAATTGTAGAGAGCCTATTTAAGGGGCACCGAAATGTACTTTAGATCACTTCATGCTGTTCTCATTTTCTTTCACCAACCTTTGAATAAACCGTGCAAGTTTTGCACTAGAAATTGTCTCGCCCTTGCTTGATCGCCATGGTCTACCAGATGCCTGCAGCCCGCCGACAATGCCACGCTACCCAATAAGTAACGTCGGTCGAGCTTCGATAGGCAGGCACCGCTACAACTCGGCAGCAGTACGATACGTTACCCTGGAGTACGCAACACCGGTCACAACTAGCCAGACTCTTTAAAACTAACCGTAGCACTTGGGAAGCGGCCCTTCACAGAGCCGAGAAAGTTTCTCGTTACAAGAAAGGAAACCTGCTAAGGCGGAAGCAAGGCTCTCGCATCTAGAGTTTTACAGAAACATGACAATCTTAAGCGTCCGCAGCGGTGGTGCACGCTAAGAACACACAAAACACAAGCTTCAACTTGTATAGCGTCTTTCTGTTTCGTTAAGTTCATCCCATTACAGAAGTTGTCACGGACAGCTCAACTGTTTAGGCTCACGCGTGTTCGGGCCTGTCTTTTCGAGTGCTTTCATGCTGCGTTTGCACGTGAGCTTGGTAAAAGCGGAAAATGTGGATGGTGCAAAATTTGCGTAAGCTCGGGACGCGACTCAAAATTGGTGTCCTCGATTGTAGGGAACCATACTTTACTGAAGTGCTAGCGCTGGCAAAAAGAGGCTGCACGCTGGAAAACTGCCCAAGGAGCAATTATCAGGACCATCGCGTGAAGAAGCAACGCTTCTTGAGACGAGAGCAGCGAGCACGAAACCGCCATTCAGAGCACAGCACTAGAGTAACGCATCTCACCGTAATGAGGCCTTATAAACGGTCTTTTTATTTTTGCCTGTCGTTCTTGTTGTTGTTGTTGTTGTTGTTCTTGTGGTCGCTGTGGTGGGTATAGTGGTAGTTGTCCTCTGGCGTTCTGTGTTTCAGGATTGCGCAAAACGGTGGTAAGCAAAACGACAAGCGAAAGGAAGCATATACAGCATAAACGCGTTTTCACTCCTAAGTGTCACCTCACTTTGATCGGGTTGTTATTTCAGCTCAATCTTCAGGAATTTGCGACTCTGTCTCTGAAAGCAGGGGATGGATGAAGTGCTTTGTGCAGATACGAGCAGACGCTAGAAAGCGATGAACCTGTTAGCCTTTGTGCCTACCTATAGCTAATCTTTCAGTTCAATGAAATACTTCTACAAAATATACTGTTGTAATACTAACTACAACTTAAAATAATTACGCGAACAATTTCGTTTTGTTGTCTTCACACCTAACCTACAGAAAAGAAAGAAAAGGAAAGGAGGCTTGTGCAACTTTCCAGACTTTGTTCGAGATATCAGGGAAGCTACTTCAGTTTAGGAGTTTTGTGGTAATAATATTTTAATATCGATAACTATACCACACACTAGAAAGTTGTGCCCTAATGCGACCTTTAACGTACCCCTGTTTCCTGGAAATTTAAACTTGCTGCCCCATTTGGTTCGACCAGGGCACCGATAAACGGGCATATAAAGCTTGCGACAGGCTTTTCATCGGTGCAATACGTATATAGTATACTTGTAAGTTTAAATTAGTTGCAAGGTATACGTGAATTTATTTCTTCCGCCTCCGTTTTACCTGTAACAAGCTCTTTTGACAGACTTGCAGTTCGTTAGCAGGGGAGCACTTATACTTAATTAACGGTAATTGCAACATCGTGCCTCGCCCCCCCCCCCTCTTACCTCTGGTTTTGTTCTCTAGCACTTTTGGTATTGCAAGATGAACGGGCACTTCATACTTGCGCATGTAGCTACAGATTCATCATCATCAGCAGCAGCAGCAACCTGGTTACGCCCAATGTAGGGCAAAGGCCTCTCCCATACTTCTCCAACTACCCAGGTCATGTAATAAATTTGGTCATGTTGTCCCTGCAAGCTTCTTAATCTCATCCACCCACCTAACTTCCTGTCGCCCTCTGCTACGCTTCCCTTCCCTTGGAATCCATTCGGTGACCCTTATTGACCATCGGTTACCTTTCCTCCTCAATACATGTCCTGCCCATGCCCCCATTTATTTTTCTTGGTTTCAACTAAGATATCATTAACTAGCGTTTGTTCCCTCATCCAATCTGCTCTTTTCTTATCCCTTAACGTTACACCTATCATTCTTCTTTCCATACCTCGTTGCGTCGTCCTCAATTTAAGTAGAACACTTTTCGTAAGCCTACAAGTTTCTGCCCCGTACGTGAGTAGTGGTAAGACACAGCTGTTATACACTTTTCTCTTGAGGGACAATGGCAACCTGCTTTTCATGATCTGACAATGCCTGCCTAACGCACCCGAGCGCATTCTTGTTCTTTTGATTATTTCAGGATCATGATCCGGATCCGCGGTCACTACCTGTCCTAAGTAGATGCATTCCCTTACCACTTGAGGTTCCTCGCTACCTATCGTAAACTGCTGTTCTCTTCCGAGACTGTTAAACATTACTTTTGGTTCCGGCAGATTAATTTTTAAACAAACCCTTCTGCTTTGCCTCTCCAGGTCAGTGAGCATGCATTCCAATTGGTCCCGTGAGTTAGTAAGCAAGGCAATATAATCCGGGAATCGCAAGTTACTAAGGTATTCTCTATTAAATCTTATCCCCAATTCTTCCCAATCCAGGTCTCTGAATACCTCCTGTAAACACGCTGTGAATTGCATTGGAGAGATTGTATCTCCCTGCCTGACGCCGTTCTTTAGTGGGATTTTGTTGCTTTCTTTATGGAGGACTACGGTGCCTGTAGAGCCGCTATAGATATCTTTCAGTGTTTTTACATACGGCTCGTTTACACCCTGATTCCGTAATGCCTCCATATCTTGAGCTAGCTCTTGCCCCACTACAAGTAGTGAGACGTCCGCGCCGGCACCCGCTTTATGGGCAGTTTTGATCGGATTTTTCTTTCTTTGGTGCCTAATCCTGTGCTAAACGGATCCGCGAAGTTACATGCTACACCGGGATATAGAACCTTTTTCAGTGAGTTGACTGTACTTGATTTTACGGCATTTCTCGTCTAGACTGTGCCGCCGGAGGTGTTAACCCTTATCGCCAAACCCGCCGTGCTCGTTGGCCGCACCGGCTGCCCGGCCGCCTGACGCTTTTGTCATGATGGAATACGCTGTGGAAGGCGAAGATATTGCTCCGGAAGACGTTTCGGAGGATTCTAGTTAGAAAATTAACACCTAGAGGAATTCTACGACCAACCCAAGGCCGTCATACGGCGGCAACACTGTTAGCCCTAACGGCGGGCCGGGACCCAAGAACGGCAAAGTTAGTCCAAACTCGCCTGCTAGCTTCAGGAAGGGTATCATCCTTCGCGAAAAAAGGCCTCCGTTGCCGAAAAATGATATCAAGATTATCGTGAGCATTAGGGGAGGTCGTTTGAATATTTCTAAAATTCGTGCGGCCGCGGTGGCTAATGCAATCCCGGCTGCTGCTTGCATAGACGAGGTAAAGCGAGAAGCGGACACGATCTGCCCCAATTATCAGCAGAATAGAGCTCTTTGTAGGAGGTAGAACCGGGAGCTTTGTTTTCGTGGCTGCAAGACAAAGCTGCGGCTTACACTTTATTTACGCGAATAAAGCCTCGCACCCTAAAATTAAGTGTGTGGCTCATTTGAAAGACCGCATCGAGAGACAAGTCAATCAAAGCCCCAAGTCGCAAAAAAAAGTGAAATTAAAAAAAATTACAGTGCGAAAGCACAGAAGTTACTGCCTATCGGAACGTTCAATACCTGAAGTCACACTTCCCCCTTTCACTACGGGAAAGCTAAACCCCAAAACCGGGTACGTCACGGAGACACAGGTTGCCAAGTACTGATTATCGGAGAAAGGTGCTTGCATTAGCCTCCCCTTTGTGGGAGGGATAACCAGCTTAATTATCATTTGGGACACTTTCTGGCTAAACGAGACATCATGCAGTGGTGCTCGAGAAAGAAAGTTCAATCATTATATACGCTCATAATTAACCGGCGTGGCGCCAATTGTCAGAGACTCAGCCGTGCCATGACTGAAATCATGGGTTCTCTGGCTTGCACGCAGCAGCCGCTCGATTAAAATGCAGAAGCGCGCGTAATTACGAATGAGGTACTGCCGGCTTCTGTATCCCAAATCTGGTTATTCTGCTCTACTACAGGCGCCGCTCCGGCCATTCATTGCCGACGCAAGCATCAGCAGCGAGTATACGACTCGCTACTTAGTTATAATGAAATGCTCGAATTAGGGAAATGAGCGCGATTATGGAGACAGAATTTACTGAATCGTGTCGATAACGTGGCGGCGATGACGTGACGACAACGGCATGACGTTGACCGCGTGACGATGAGGAGACAGAGCAGTAATGAGGAGGACGGTTTGACAATGAGTTGACGGTGGTGAAATGTATCGCGACAACGTACCGAGGACAATGGTATGGGGATCCTGGAATTACGGCGACTGTGTAACGACGACGTCATGTCGAAGACGGCATGATACAATTCGATGGCTATTATGCAAGGACAATGACTGAAAAGGTTGGCAGTCAATTTAGCATGCGCTAGATAGGAAGAAGGCGAAAACCTGCGCGCTCACGAGACACCATCATCATCATCATCAGCCTGGTTACGCCCACTGCAGGGCAAAGGCCTCTCCCATACTTCTCCAACAACCCCGGTCGTGTACTAATTGTGGCCATGCCGTCCCTGCAAACTTCTTAATCTCATCCGCCCACCTAACTTTCTGCCGCCCCCTGCTGCGCTTCCCTTCCCTTGGGATCCAGTCCGTAACCCTTAATGAGCATCGGTTATCTTCCCTCCTCATTACATGTTCTGCCCATGCCCATTTCTTTTTCTTGATTTCAACTAAGATGTAATTAACTCGCGTTTGTTCCCTCACCCAATCTGCTTTTTTCTTATCCCTTAACGTTACACCTATCATTCTTCTTCCCATAGCCCGTTGCGTCGTCCTCAATGCGTTGTTACTTCATAATACTGTTTTTCTCCCCCCAAAGTTCGTGGGTTCGAGCGCCTTAATTAGCTGTGCTAATTAAGCGTGGCTTAATTAAGAGCACCTTAACACCAAGGGTAACGGGCTCGACGCCCACCAAAGGTCGTGTGTTCGGGTGTGTTAATCAACTATGTCTAAATAAATGAGCCTTAATTAAATACGCAGGCATTCTCAAATCATGAACAGCAGGTTGCCACTATCCCTCAAAAGGAAAGTGTATAACAGCTGTGTGTTACCAGTACTCACATATGGGGCAGAAACCTGGAGGCTTACGAAAAGGGTTCTGCTGAAATTGAGGACGACGCAACGAGCTATGGAAAGAAGAATGATGGGTGTAACGTTAAGGGATAAGAAAAGAGCAGATTGGGTGAGGCGACAAACGCGGGTAAACGACATCTTAGTTGAAATCAAGAAAAAGAAATGGGCATGGGCAGGACATGTAATGAGGAGGGAAGATAACCGATGGTCATTAAGGGTTACGGACTGGATTCCAAGGGAAGGGAAGCGTAGCAGGGGGCGGCAGAAAGTTAGGTGGGCGGATGAAATTAAGATGTTTGCTGGGACAACATGGCCACAATTAGTACATGACCGGGGTAGTTGGAGAAGTATGGGAGAGGCCTTTGCCCTGCAGTGGGAGTAACTAGGCTGATGATGATGATGATGATGATGATGATGAATTAAATACGTGTTAAATAACGTGAGAGTTATTGGGGACTTTCACGACATCAGTTGAAATCCTACTTGAAGACATGGCCGCTTCTTCCATAACTCCAAGTGGGTTCGACTCCCAGCAAAGGTCGTGGGCAAGAGTGCTTTAGTTAACTATATCTTAAGTAACTCTCCATTAACTAAGTTCACCTTAATTACCACTAAATACGGCGGGTTTGACTCCCATCAAATGTCCTGGGTTTGGCATAATTTGGCATAATTAACACCAAAGGCAGGGGGTTAGACTCCTACCAAAGGTTGAGGGTCCGACCTCCAATTTCGGCGCCATAAAATTTTTGGGTCCAATTGCCCAAATTAACTGTATCCTAATGAACGGTGCCCTAATTCACATTGGCGTAATTAACACCCAAGGTCGTGAACTCGACTACCACCAAAAGTCGAGGGCCCGACCTCCAATGTTCGTGCCATTCAGTCTTGGTGCCATAACGCAGGACGGTCAAATTTTCGTTCCATGAGTCATCTAATGCTCTTACCTTAACGACAACGGCGTAACGACTATTGGAATGACGATGAGAGTATGAGAAATATGACTAGGAAATGGTGGTGTCATGACCGCGACGCGAGAATGCAGTGACAGTGAACGGGTTTAGATTGTGTGACGACGATGGCACAACGATTAAAGCATGACGACCCTAGAAAGACAGCGACAGTATGCCGACGACCCGGTATGACAACGACGTCATTAGGACAATGCGATGATGCAGCCGTGTAATGACTGCATGACAACGATAGAATGATGACGACAGCATCTCAGCTAAGGCATGACGACAACAGGATTACAGGGAAATCACTGATATAATTAGGATGACGGAAGAACCACAACTACATGACAACACCGGAATGATCCCTAGTAAGGATAATAAAATGGGAGTGCCATCCTAAGTATGAGCTATTCGACAAGACAGCAGCACAAGAAGACGGCGGTATAAGCCCAGAACAAAAAGGAAGAGCGAACACTGGGCGAGGTGAAGAGGACGCACAGCCTGCAGCTATAGACATTCGGGCCGGAGCACTGTAACAACTAAACCGGCGCGCGAATTGCATTCTCTAAGCCAGCTACTTGAGTGGCTACGGTTCCATATCTTTGTCTCTGAAACCTCCTTGGAACCCAGCCGCTTTAACCGGGTCCTCGCACATGGATTCGAGATGTGACGTCAAGCAGAAACGCATAACAGGTGCTCGACTGTAGCATTACATAGAGAAACGGTAGCCCATTGACTGATTGCCACTCATAAGCGAAAATACCAAGCTTTAACCTAAACGGCCCTCTAAGCCATCGGCAGCACAGTAATGATTTAAGGCAGCGGGGGAGGGTTACTTGCATTTTACTTTGCAAAAAAGTCTATAATACGCCGACGGGGGGCAGAGATACACTCAGAGAGCCATAAAAAGATTGTACCGTCGTGGGAGGAAGTTCCCCTGCAACGTCGGCTTTCGACAAAAGAATTCCAACCCACCAGGACACCAAGAAAGCAAGGACAAGAGTACACGAGCCAGCAGGAGTAAACCGTTTTCGATTCACAGTCAGTCGTTTTAAGGATGCAAAAAGAAGCCGGAAATCACAAAGATGTCCGTATTTAGGGCCACGAGAGCGAGCATCAAGCGCCTACGTATAAAGACAAAGACCTCAGAGGAAAGTTGATCCTCCCATCGTCTACACATGCGCCGAAACACGCACACAAAAAAGCGGTGTTGACAAAAAGGCAAGCTACCTGGACGAAGAAGAAAAACAATTTTTAAGAGGGGATATGAGCGCACTATGACAGCTCGCCAAATACGGGAAGGCCTCGGAAACGACAAGGACTTGGGGAGATTCTCGTGTCGACACCTTTGACAAATGACAGGATAAACGGTGTCACTTATAAAAATCTTTCATTGGAAGACATTTTGCTGTCTTCTGTTCCTTTACTCGGGTTTAGAAAGAACTTGGCTCCAACTATCTTTTCTTTGCTACATTTGTGAAAGCATATGAATGCGGGCTGCCTGGGTATCTACTATGTACAGGTGATTGGTCTCTTGCTACCTCCGCTTGACGTGTCTTGTAGCCCTGCCCTCGAATAGTATCGTTTGACAAGAATTAGATGATGATGATGCTGTTTATTGGCATACCCTTTGAAATGGAGCGGATACAAGTAGCCACCTTGCCTGCTTGTTTTAGTTAAATCTTACTGCATTTATCGTCATCTAGCCTTTTTGCCTACCTGTTCTCGATCTTAAATTTTGGGCTTAAACATCTATGGCTATTGCGTACCGTTACCTACGCTTGCAATGACTCCGGTTCTGCCCATTTCTTCCCTCGTTCTTTTCTCACCAGTACTCTAAAGGTATATTACTTATATCGGCTAATGACGAGTTAATCATTCCTTGTTCTTTGAATCACTATGCTTTTGGAAGGTGGACACTTCTTACGGGTCTCGCTGGGTCACTGTCATGGCATGCCATTACAATGGGCCGAGTCGTTCCCGGCAATTTTTCGCAGCACACATGTCCCATCCAGTGGCGTATATTTCCTCTCGTAGGCTTCTGTCCTCAACCAGCCAGCTAGGGCCTCAAATAGGAAGGCACTCCCCTATGCGTTATAACAGATATTTCCCCTCTTGATATCTTCCTAGCAGTTTTTGAAAACTTCTATGGCCATTTGATTTCCATCCTTTGTATCCAATTTACTGACTCTGTTTCACTCACTTTCTTTTTTCTGACTCCTGTTTGTGTGCTTGTATCTTCAATTACCCTGTACTTGGTTGCCAACTTTCACTTTTGCCGACAACCTCTTTAGAGGGTGGACGCATGCACGGACGGACGGACGGACGGAAGGATGGACGGACGGATAGACGGATGGATGGAACGAGTGTCCCCTTTGAAACAAAACTGTAGGTGACGCCATCAATCTTTTTTTCTTATTTTGCCAATTGTATTGCCTGTCTTCTTTCTTTCAACAGACAAAAAATTGTAAGCATCAAACTTTTTTAATTATTATTGGGAACATTGTCTACACCGTCGTTGTTTATAGTCACCCTACTTTTCTCCCACCAAACATCCAATCGCCTCTTGCTAATTTCTCTTGTCCACACGTTTACTTTCCCCCTGCTATTCTTGAACCAAAAAACTTCAACGGTGCCAACGAATTCTAAGCAGGTAGTTGGTAGATATCTTCACACTATATGCGAACATGTTTCATCGTTTCTCTAGCTTTACTGCAGCAAGCTCATGCTTTTTTCTTCCTCAGTGCGCCTCGCTTTAAAGCTACGCGTTATAAGGCATCCAATCACGCTTCGAAAAGAGCTTGCCTTTTGAGTTGCGATAAATTGTTTGTTTGCTGATTTCGTTTTTACTCTTCAGGTAGCCACTCATTTACGGTTTTGTTTCCATTGCCGCCACCCAGGATATTATCTTAGCCTCTATGATTTCGCGTTTAACGTTCTTTGTTGCCATTTAGTTTACCATTCCGGTCACGTACTTGCCGGTGAGCTTCCTAGTTCTTTCCTCCACTGAGAGTCAATATTTTTCCAGTACAAATACTTGAAAACTCTCGCAACCCATTTACTTTCTTTCATTCATCAGTGTTGCAGAGGTGGAGATTCAAAGTTAGTTTTATTTGCGGTCAGAGTAACCTTTCAATCTTAGTTTGAACATATAGAAGGAAAGAAGTATTTCGGAGAAGTTCTAATAAGGTGATACTGTTAATAAGGTGAATAGAAATGCATACGGCCGATGCATACTCGAATTTCGGGCTTTGTGTTTTGTATAGTGGTAAATTGAGAGCTGAATTACAAAAGTCACGGAGCAAGCAACCCAAAGTTTGATTGACGTTGGTAGTAATGCCGATACAGGTTGACCAGGTGAGATTAGCAGTAAAATAAACCCTGAGTAATTCTTATCAAGTTATTCAGGTTCTAACACAGTGTTATCGTATTCTGGTAATATCGTACATGTTAAGTAAGTAATCTGTGATGTTCGCATAAAGTTACATTGGTTAGTTGGTTTCATCATTACCATGAGCCATTTGTTGCATCATTTAGCTACTGTGTTAAGGTAAGACAGGATACTTTCGATATTTTCGCAATTTAATATTTAGTCCTTTATAAATAACACAATGAGATGTGAAGAAATCACTGTTGCTATCATAAATGTAGGGGTAGTAATTCACATACATTTAAGACCAAAAATGTGCAAGAACAGGACGACGCTGCACGCCAGTCTCTACAAGCTTGAAAAAAGAGAAAAAACCTTAACAAATTAACGGGAGATAAAACTGTCAAACCTCGTTATAACGAAAATAAATGTAACAAAAGAATTGACAAACAAAGTAAGTGAAATTTTAATTGAACTGCTCATAGAGAATCATGTATTCAAAGCTCTGCTTTAACCAAGTGACATTCTTCTGCCAACATATATAACGAACTAAATCTGTCTCCAAAACTTTCAAAGATATCGGATCATTGCACGCCGCATATATCGCTTTCCGTGTCGTTGAGCACAATCCGGCGCAGCAATTCGGAACTTTCGTGTTTCGAGGTTGGATACGCCGTCTTTGTCACAAATACGCGTAGCTGTGCGTAACCAGCAGCTCATTATCGCTATCGCACGTGTCTCTCTTACTGCGGCACGGTGCAGGCTAGTGCAACTAGGCGGGGCCTCGCATCAGTACCAGTGCAATATTTGAGGCTGCGAGCCGGCCGATCCATGTTGACGAGAGCTGCGAGACTCGTTGGCTCTTCTCATTCACACAGTGGAGTCACGTGAGAGTCACGTGCAGTCGGCCCGCCGTGTTGCGTACTGCGTGTTGTGCTGCTCGACCACGAAAGTCTTTCTTCGAAGTCGCAGCATGCGAACCATTTTTTTTTCGACCACGTTGCGATTTCTCCGGTTTCATGACGCTATAAACTAGCCAAGTGGAAAGGAGAAAGAAGAGACCATAACACTGGAAAAGAAGGAAGCTCTTGTAAAGACACTTGAATTGGGCGCTACGAACTAACATTGCGCACGCCAAGAATTCTTTTGATGCTTTATTAGAAGTTCATTGTCTATGTGACCTTGTAGCCGTTCCGTGGGCCACAGGGTTGTCGTCTTCTATGTACCCTTATAGTTATCCACACCATTGGGCATATATTCCAGTTAAGGACAGTAATGGATATCACGAAGTAAAGGATATTAGGAATCCTCGCTCCCCCTTGTACTAAGTTATCAAGTGGTTTAACTGTAACTACAAAATATTCTATGCAACCTAAAACATTAAAAAACAGGTTTAGGTACTGCAGCTTATGAAACAAAACGTTTTAGCTGACTTTGCCAAACGCTTTTGAAAGTTCCAAATATGCAATCAGTAATAAAATACTTCTTTATAGTGTGGTGTAGTCTTCCAGTGAAAGGGTGTCATTTCTAATAGAATGATTTTGGAAAGCCAGGCTTTGATGAAGATAAAATTGACTTCGACTAGATGAATTTAACTAATTGGTGTACTGTTAGGTGTTCAGGTAGCTTGCAATAGATCCTAGTGAGCCTGATTGGTCGGTATATAGTACGGAATTATTTGTCACGGGATTTATGGTGCGGAAGCACATTTTTAACCACCTTCCATTTATTAGGCATGGTAAGTGTAAGAGAGATTGCCGAAAGACCCCAGATAAAAAAAAATCGGAGATAACAGAGCAGCTGTCTTTAAAGAAGTTTGGGATAATTCAGTCGGGAGCTAACAAAGAGTTGCCTACTAGTGATTCGATCAGATGGGGTTCTCCAGTTATACCTTTACAAGTAAATAAAGCATGACTACGTAATTATCATGACGCATCACGGGTAAGGCGGAGTTGGAAATTGCGGAAAAAAAGTTCATAAAAATGTATTTCCAACAGTTTTTAACAATGGTCAGGACAATGGTTTTAACAATGGAATGGGATTATTGACACATAATCATATCAGTAGTTAAAGGCAATGAAGCTGTCAGATTGTGTATTTACGGCACCGCAAGATTTGCCCACGTTCGTTTTTAACATGGTAGGCCACGTTTAAGAAAAAAAAAACATGGTGATTTTCACAGTGAGTATGTGTACATCAAGTGCTGATTGGTGAGTTACCCAATGTGAATTACTAGGTCACAGTTCAGTGGAGCCACAAACCCGTTTCTTTCTGTTTGGTTAATCTGCATGGTAATCTTTCTGTTTGGTGCCGTGTACCAAGGTGTATGCGCATGAGAAATGATTGTGCGAGTTGGAACGTATGACGTCGTTGGCCTATCTCCCTCAGTCATAAACTTGTTGCAATTAGATTGAAGAGAACGACTACTAAAATCATTAAACCGCACGTCAGTAAATAGAATTAGTTCCCTGTTTATAACCTAAAAATTAACTTTAAGTAGCCGTACATAATTTTTCTTCTTGGCATCCTACGGCACATAAGCATCAAGGCTAAAAGTATATATATGTAAGAGATCGCTGATGCCGGGTGCATATACAGGATGTTTTTTTTTTAGTTGCACCAAAATTTTTTAAGGTACGGACAACCAATTTTAAGGACCTAGATTTTTATGGCGCAATGCAGAGTCCACTATCGGTAGTGTTTACATCGGCAGCGGTTACTTCCAAAAGCGCGTGTATATTTAGTAAGCAGAATTTTTCGATCTGAGCAGCCTCCAAAAAAGCAAGAGTCCTTCCTCCAGCAACGCTCAGAAGTAAGAGCGATGCCGATAACCACCTCGCAAATTATGAAAACCACCCATCATTCTGCTTTTAGAGGAGTGAGTGTAACTGTGCTTAATCACCTACATTTCAACCTCTGCAACCACTTTTGACAATAAAAAGCGGGTGCAATAGGTTCCCGTTGTTGTACAGACATTCCTTATATTTGTACCATGTTTCCCCTCCAAGTACATGTTTACGTCACGGCTGGCTAGCCCCGTCGTCGTTGTTCTGTCGATAAACGAACCAAGCCAACTCATCGAAAATGAAGGCGAAGACAGCGTCAGTTATCTGCTCACTACAAACGAAGGCTTATCTGCACATTGCAAGCCAGGAAAAACCTATGACCATAAAAATATACTGAATTTAATACTAATAAAAGGATCAGGAACAGCGTACGCTTGAAGAAGGTCATGTGATGAACCTTACCCGCCGCGGTTGCTCAGTGGCTATGGTGTTAGGCTGCTGAGCACACGGTCGCAGGATCGAATCCCGGCCACGGCGACCGGATTTCGATGGGGAGTCGAAAACACCCGTGTACTTACATTTAGGTGCACGTTAAAGAACTCCGGGTGGTCGAAATTTCCGGAGTCCTCCACTACGGCGTGCCTCATAATCAGAAAGTGGTTTTGGCACGTAAAACCCTATAATTATATATATGGTGAACCTCTTGTGCAGCTTAATGTTTTTGCCGCGTGGGGCACCAAAGCTTATTTATCGCGACTTTTCGTGATGAAGTAAAAGTATATATCCATGTTGAAAGAAAAGCATGCCTGGTTTTAGCCACTACAATAGAGAATCACTCCATCAGTAGGGATATCTCGATTCATGCTCTTATCGGTTGTCCGAACCTTTAGATTGCCTATGGCAGATAGCACAATTCTAGCCCTTGATCTAAATTACTCGATGAGGGGTCATTACTTCTACGAGAAATCAAAATGTTCAAATAAATAATTAAAGCAATCACGCGAAGGAACGTTTGAATTAATTACTTTAAGCCGTATATTTCAATCTATGAATGATAGCCCCTGAGATGGCATGGCACGGCAAATACAAGGAAATTGCCGTGCGACTGGCCACTCGAGGCATTTTGCGTGTATTCGCGGGCTTCTTTCACACTCGAAAAAACACTTTTATGTAGCGCGTATGGAGCAACAGAAAGCTGTACTTGGAGTTTTTCGTGTTGCTCTACAATTTTCTCATTGACACTTTTCACCGAATTATAAGATTTGAAAAGATTATTAATTAATTAAGATTTATAATCAAACTATAGGCGGAACGAAAAACAAATATTCTGAGCATCTTCATGTGACGACAAACAAAACTTTCTTGGTTCTGTTCAGGTACGTGGCATTTGCCTATTTTTAATGCTTGGCTCAAATTACGTGTGGCACACCGTATAAAGAAATCATGAAACAGTACTTGACGTATTCGATGGTGCGCAAATAAAGATGGAAAGAACTCAAAAACAAGAAATATTCAACGGAAGCATCGCCGGTACAGTTATCTCGGCCAGACATCTGATCGGGAATGCCGACGAGCTGTTTGGCGAGATGCCGAGCAAAATCGCCGACTCATTGCCAGGCGAGCGAGTAGGTGGCCGTCAACAAGATAACGCTGATACATTAGCACACTCACTTCCGAGTAGCTAGGTGAAGCGACAGCCTAAGTGTGTGTGTGCGTGCGTGTGTGTGCTTCTTTTTATTCAATTTTCTTTAGTACAGCATGGCGGGAATTTCGATTTCCTTAAGGTCGATACGTCACGTGGTGGCACAAGAAGGAAACTGAACGAAATGTTCCTAGTTCCCGGGTAAAATGGTGGTATGTCACTCAGGCAGTCTTGCCACTTCGTCTGATTTATTAGGAGCTGTGAATCAAGTGGCACGCAGATGTATGTACGGAACTAATCCTTCTAAAAGGAAGAAACGGAAAGGGCCAAGAAGTGAAATGAACTGCCTCGCTATGTTGATTTAAAAAGCCATATAACACAACTCGATGTATCGTTGGAAAAAGTGTCTTCAATCCAAGGAAGTTGAACGCAGTAGAACCCTGGTCGCTCATGGCAGCACGTGAGCCACTCCGCTGGCACGAGCCAATTGTTAAAGCGCGGCTTGCAGTAAAGAAAACAGTCACAACACGAGCGAATACTAGGAGAAACTCTGCCTTCAACAACTATAAACGAGAATGAAGTACATTCTAGTTGTAATGGCGTGAATTTATGGCAGTGAGCTACTGCTGTGATGAAGTGATCTTAATGGTCATGGAGTGTATTACGCCCATATTTCTCTTAAAAGATCCTAATTGATCAGCTTCGAGGCACCGAACGGTGAGCACAGTGATTGGATTGACACATGAAAGCGTGATTAATTCACAACATGCGATTCGGGTGATCTTTCGGTCCTAGAAATTTGGGAGAAGCCATGCGTGCAGCTCAAATTGGTGTGCACAGAATTGTCCCGATTGTTCCGAGGGCTGCCTTTTTTTTCTAGAGATACCAGCACAAGAGTCTTACGAAGACGAAACATGAGGTAGAGAGAGAGAGAGAGAGAGAGAGAGGGAAAGGCAAAGGAAACAAAGGAAGGTTAACCAGAGAGTATCTCAGGTGGCTGCCCTGTACTGGTGGAGGGGCAAGGGAATGCGATAGGTGAGAAAGAGAAGAATAAAAAAAATTAAGAAAGAACCTACACACACACACACCTGCACAGAAACTGTTTCTGTGGGCACTGTCACGTAGCTTGCGAAGGCGAACCTAGTGTTACGCAGTGTCACCGTACAATCTTACGTCACACAGTGTACAGTCACAATTTGTCAGAAAGTCCCGTGTCTTTTAAGTGCCGCAGCAGCGCCTTCATAGCGGATCGCGCTGATGTTCGCGTAGGCCAGTTTCCAAGGATCTCGTTTTCTGTCGTTCGGCGCTTGTCCAGTTTGTCTAGGGTGGCTGAGAGGACTGCTCATTGCGGGTTGGAACGAGAGCACTGACTGTGAGGTACATATACAGTGAGGTATAATATGTAGGAGCATAACACGTAGCGTTGTGTATGCATGTTCTGTTCGCACAACGCCTTGCGTATTTTGCTCACACATCTGTTTTCATACGCGTATGGTTTATGCATTATTTTCACTAGCGATGAACAACCAAGCCCGAGTCGCAACTTCTGTACAGAGAAAGGAAACTATCATTTTGCTTGTCACGGCATCACCATCACATCGCAGTTGTCGTTTGTGCGGAAGGACAGGGCGTCTGCCTTTGCCCACATTTCTTCTTAGCCAGAACATGGCGTTACACCACTAATGCACGTGTTAAAAGGCAATTACACATAGAATAGAAAACAGAGAAAGCCAGAAAACGTCGCCGCTTACCTTTGACTTAGCAGGCCTCCTTGGATTTGAAACGATACCGATTATTTACTTGCGGTGTGCATACATCCTGCGGAAGCCTAGGGAGCACTAACATTATTTCCGTTTGATGAGCTACACCTGCACTTACAGGAAATTTCTTTTCGCAGGCAGCCATGATGCTCCTCCGCCGGAAAATTCGCGCTTTTTCACTTCTGCCACCCGGCAGACCTTGGGCAGACGCGGGAGTGCTCGTTAGCATTGCGCGCTGCGACGGTGCCTCCAGTGACCTCTAGTTGACTGGAGCAGTCAGCTTTGAAGAGGCAAAGAGGGTTGCTGGTACAACTTTTTTAGCATGCGATCATGTAATGATTCTTTGCAATGTCACTATTCGTCACCCTTCATCAGTGGTCTGTGCGACAGCTCGCCCGCGTTATCTATGGTTGAGCCGGCCATAAATGGTGGATGGCAAGAGTGGCCTAAAATTGAGCGGAAGCAATCGCTGCAGTATAGCGCCGCTGCTAGCGCCTCGCCGGCAACGTCGAAATCACGCGGCGTCTCCCCTGACGAGGCAATTATTGGCCGGCCGTCCGCTCTTGCCGTGACGCAGCTTCCGGTCGACCGGCGACTCGAAACCTTCTAGATATAACTGAAAGCCTGCTTGCTTTCCGCGTAACGTCACTTTTCGTAATCCCCCGGCAGTAGGCGACGAGCCACCACCTTGGGAACTCGCTTTTTTGTGATTGTGACATGTCGTGCTTGTGTTACATGGGCGCGAGATGTGTGCGCCCCACTTTGCGGTCACTGGGGCGGTTGTCCCCCCGCTTTGTGAAACGTGAGAGAGACCACAGGTCATGTCATTTAAGTGTGTGAAAAGCTGCAGCGAAGGCTACCCCAACGAGCCGCCACTACCCGTGTTCTCCTTCCCAAAGCAAGAAAGTCGCCATGGTACATTGTTTAGGAGAATACCTTGGGAGGACTATGAAGGGATGAGCGCTACGAAATAATGACCTTTGCAGAGGTAGGTGAAGTTATTTTTAACCACTCTTCGACAGGTAAATCAGCAATTACCTAACAAAAAGATCATGCTGCCGTCTTCGAAGTGCACCCTCGTTAGTTTTTCACAATAGTATTTCTCTCGGACGTTGCTAAAGAAAAAAAAGAAAGAAATGAAATTAGGAGCCGCGTTTATCTTTACTTCATCTTTCTGCTCCCGCTTACCAGCAGCGTTCCAAAAGGACTCTGCCGACAACTGTGCACTGTTTTTTAGAGCGTCTAAAGCGGTATTACGGCCAGAAGGGCATGCGCATTTCTTTGACTGAGCTTAGCTATTTCATTTTCCCCTAGAGCAACCACTGCTAGGCTTTCATTAGGACGAATAAACAGAAATGTCCAAAACTGATGCAGGCACTGCATTGGTCGCTGTTGTTTCCGCGAGGTTAAAGGCACATTTTCAGCTGATTCACTCCAGCGTAACTTATGCACACTGGAGAAGTCTTCATAATTTAACCCGATTCATGTCATGCTATATATTGCAAGGTATCTTTGGTAAAGCAAATGAACTAGGCTAGCTGGTGGGCATTCATGATGGTATTGGGCTTAGTTTTATACTGACGGAAGGCAGAGGAAGAAGGACGTAGAAGCCCGATGTACTTGAAATAACGTTTAGTAAAACAATGAACTGGGCTAGTTGGTGGAGATTGTTCAGTGAGAACTTCCACCTGTACGATACTAAGCGCAATACAATCAGGAAACCATGTTTTCTTCCGAGACATTGCCTGACTGCAGCTTACGTGGCGATAAAACGCCGGTCTATTTTCTTTCATGGTTTCTCAAATTTGTGTTCTCCATTCCAAGAAGTTCCTCAGGTGTTTTCACTTCCTCATCGCCCCTACCAGTCCGCGAAGCTGGTCGAACAGCGAAGCTGTGCTAGTCACACCAAGTGTTACACCATGCAAGTTAAACTTCACAAGCGGTATATATCGTAACTATTTCGTTTCACCATTCTTTAACCTCATTTTCGCATCATGCTTTACGAGAGCTGCGGAGGAGGAGGAGGAGGAGGAAAAAACTTTATTCTTGTCCTGTACAAGGTGTTGCCACCCGCCTGGCTAGTCCCATGTTGGGACCGGGAGGTCAAGCCTCCTAGCTCTATCACGGGCGTACTGGACAGCCAGGACTTGAGGGATATGATCTGGAGATCTTATCATTCCTAAAAACCGATTCCGGGAAATGCCAGGGCCGAGCGACCCACACTCCCAGAGCATATGTTCAAGCGTGCATATCTCCTTTTTGCATGCTTTGCATATAATATTCATGTCTGCAATGTCATACCATTCCTTTATTTGTGCAGGTGAATAATAAGACTCTGTTTGTAATTGCCTAAGTGTAACTGCTTGTGCTCTGTTTAGTCTATAGTGAGGGGGTGGAAACTCCCTCCTTCCCATGTAGTAATGTTTTGTAATTTCATTGTATGTAATGAGGGTATCTCTCTGTAAGTTCTCCAATCCAGCAGAATCAAAACCATATGTAGAAGCGGCCCGGTCTGTAAGGTCGCGGGCGACGCTGTTGGCCGATTCATTTGGATTGACAGGAATACCATCAAGTGAACCAAGGTGCGCCGGGAACCAATAAATGAAACGCGTAACATTTGTTTGCCTTTTGTTAATTATTTTCGCAGCCTGTGGGGCAATTTTTCCCCTATTGAAAGCTCTAATAGCTGTTTTCGAGTCGCTATAAATTTCTGTAAATCTATCGTCTGTTAGTGCCAATGCAATGGCAACTTGTTCAGCGACTTCAGGTTTGCTAGTGTAGACCGTGGCGCAGTTGGTGCAATTGCCCTGATGATCCACTACTGCCGCCGCGAACTTAGTTCGATCGTTGTAAGCAGCCGAATCAACAAAGCAGGCTCCTCTGCCCCCTTTATCCATTTTCTTGATTAACGCCCTGGCTCGCGCAACTCTCCTGTTGATGTTATGTTTTGGGTGCATATTCCTGGGTAGCGGTGCGACAATTATGTTGTCTGCGAATTCTTGATTAACTTTAGTGTACTGTGCTGGATCCGTAATCGGGTTGATCATAATCTTGTCCAGGATTGATCTTCCCGTGCTGGTTGTAGATAGTCTCGCTATTTGTGATGTTTCTTGAGCCTCCGCGATCTCCATGGTCGTGTTGTGTATTCCTAACTTGAGCAATTTTGCAGTGCTGGTTCGAATTGGGAGCCCCAATGCGCTTTTAACAACTTTCTTGATCGCTGAGTCAAGCTTCTTGAGTTGAACCTGCGTCCAGTTGTACATGGCAGCGGCGTATGAAATATGACAGAGCACGAAAGAGTTGATTAACCTGATGAGGTTATCTTCTTTCATGCCCTTGTGTCTTCCTGCCAGGCGTCTGATCATCCTGCACGCGTTATCCGTTTTAAGGGTGATTTTCTTGACCTCCGTATGGTTTCCACCGTTTGCGTCAATGAAAAAGCCTAGTACCCTGATCACGTTGACTCTGGGTATATTGGCACCATTTTCTGTATGTAGGTGTATATTGCTTTCCGATAGAGGTTTCCAGCCCTTAGGCCTGCCCCCTTTTTCACGTCTATAAAGTAGCAACTCCGATTTATGTGGGGAGCACCTGAGTCCAGTGGGTCTCAGGTATTCTTCCACCGTCTTGATCGCTTCAGTCAGTGCGTCCTGTATCTGCCCTTCACTGCCACCAGCACACCATACAGTGAGATCATCAGCATAAATTGTATGGTCAATGCCTTTAATGTTGCCCAGCTTTCTGGACAGACCAATCATGCACAGGTTGAAAAGGACGGGAGAGATCACCGATCCTTGGGGGGTTCCTCGATCTCCGAGCTGAACCACTTCCGAGTTTGTGTCTCCGACCTTTATCATCGCCGTGCGAGCTTCAAGAAAGGTTTTGATGTATTTAAACATCCTCAACCCGAGTCCAATGTCTTCTATTGTTTTGAGGATGTACTCATGCTTGATGCTGTCGAACGCTTTTTCCAAGTCTAATCCCAGTATGGCCTTAGTATTTCTAGAATATCCGTCGAGTATGTGGTGTTTAATTTGCTTCATGGCATCCTGCGTGGAAAGTGCGGACCTAAAACCCAGCATGTTGTGGGTGTATATATTATTATCCTCTAAGTGGTCCTTTAGCCTGTTAAGGATTGCGTGTTCAGCGACCTTCCCCACGCATGATGTAAGTAATATTGGCCTTAAGTTGTCCAAACTTGGAGGTTTACCCGGTTTCGGTATTAGTATAACTTGTGAAGTTTTCCATTCTTCTGGCACTTCGCCTGAGATCCATGCTTCATTGATGAAGTCTGTCAGCGATTCAATTGACGGCTCATCGAGATTGCTAAGTGATCTGTTTGTTACTCCATCAGGACCGGGGGCTGACTTTCGATTTAGTTCACTTAACACCCTCCGGATTTCGGATGTGCTGAAGGGTTGGTCGAGTTCAGGTTGAGCGGCTCCCCTGTATTCTGATTGAAGTGGCTGGTCCTGCTCATTTCTAACTGGTAGGTATTTGTCAATTAGTTGTTTGGTTACTGTTTCGATGGGCTGATCCTTAAGGGCTATGTGTATAGCTCGGGCAAGGCTGTGTCTCTGGTTGGATTTAGTGCCTTTTTCATCCAGCAGATGCTTGATCAAGTTCCACGCCTTGCCGTTCCTTATTTGCCCATCGATTGACTCACAAAACTCGTCCCACTGTTGCTGGCAGAGGGTGTTACAGTATTGTTCGATTTGTTTATTAAGTTCTGCGATTCTTTTTCTCAGTCTACGATTTAGTCTTTGGGCCCGCCACCTTCGGGTTATGGCTTCCTTGGCTTCTATTAAGTGGGCAAGTTTCGAGTCCATTGCCTCTACATTAGTGTCTGTAACAATTCTTTTGGACGCTGTTTTAATGTCCCTTCTGATGCCCTCACACCAGTCTCTGAGATTGAGTTTGGTGGTTTCTTTGCCGCTTTGGGCTCTTAACTTACGAAAAAGGTCCCAATCTACGACGTCGAATTCTCGAGTTCGGCCTTTCTCTACTTCCAGTTTGACTTCTATTACGTAATGATCGCTGCCAAAATTCATGTTTGTGTTAGTCCATGAAACATGCTCTGTGTTCTTAATGAACGTGAGGTCAGGTGTGGTGTCTCTGCAGGCAGAATTGCCAACCCTTGTAGGATGTGCCTTATCCGTGATTAAGACCAGGTCTAGCTCATCCGCGTGGTTCCACAGATTCCTGCCCTTGGCATTCGTCGTAACGTAGCCCCATAGCTCGTGGGCTGCATTGAAGTCTCCTAATATAATGAGAGGTCTACTTCCAGCTAGATTAGTAGCCTTTTAGAATAATCTCTTGAAGTGTTGTTTCTGGTGTTTCGGATTGCTGTAGATGTTGAGTACGAATAAGCTATTGTTCCTTTGATTTTTGTGTGAAGTTGGTACTACAACCTCAACCATGAGGTACTCTAGGTTTTTGTCTACGATGCCTAATTCATGTGGGATGTGTGTAAGCTGCTTATTTACAAGCACGTACAGGCCCCTACCGAAGGTTTGACACTCTATGGCTCTGTATCCAGTGAGCGTGACATATCCATATCCTGTCTCTTGAAGTGCGATAATATCCGGTTTAGACTGAAGTGACCTAAGGTATTGCTGGATGATGTTACGTTTGTTATTGAACCCCCCGCAATTCCACTGCCATATTCGAAATTCCTTCTTATTATGAGCCATATTGTATATTCATCTCCCCCACCTGGGGAGTTAGTGTAGCTCTGAGGAATGACGACCCGCATTGTTCCCTTACGTCCATTGACATAGTCATCATTTCCAGGGTTTTGATTCTTTCGCCAAAAGCTTTCAGTCCCTCCTTAGGGTCATTCAGTGCCGTCTGTATTTGGCCTACATTCATTGTTAACTGTGAGACACTGTCCATAAGCATCTGCATGTTGTCTTTGAAAGACGCCAGCGCTTGTTTGACTTCCTCCATCTGTGTTTCAGTGTTCTTGAGCTTACTTTCAACAGCCCTACGCTTGGCTGACATGGGTCCCTCACCAGCAGGCGCGGGGACTGGGGCTTCCTTGCGTGTATTAGTGCTATCTTTGTTTTCTGCTTGTTTAGCCTCGCTTAAGAGTTTCCTTATTGCCGTCATCTCTCTAATCATGTTCTGATTCATTTCCTTTAGTTCTGCATTCTCTTTCTTGAGTCTTTCTATTTCACGATCCTTACTTTGCTCTGGGGGTGGGTCACAAAGCATGGCACTTACCGGATCGGTACGCGCGTCGTCGGCCCAGATAAGTCTTGTCTTATTGGTGTCCCGGTGAGGAGGCGTCTTGTCCGCTATGGCTGTTCCCTTGACTTTGTCGGCCCACGTGGATCCGTTGCTTCCTTCCCCGGGTTTCGATGCAGCCTGTTGACTCCGATCTCTTGATCCGGATGGCGCCCTGGAATGGGATCTGGATCTGGGTCGGGATCTGGACACGCTTCTTCCCCTGGAGCGCGAGCGGCTGCGGGACCTGGACCTGCCACGGGACCTTGATCTTGGCTGCGGGTCGTTATTGTCCTTGTTGATGTTGGTTGCTAGTGCTCTTTCGTTTCTCCGTTTTCTGACCACGTATGGAGTTGTATAGCGCTGCTTACACATTTTGTCCGCCGTTGGGTGTGGGCCCCCGCACAGTTCACACCTGGGTTGGCACTGATGTTTGTCAGACGGATTCACTGCACCACAGCCTCGGCATATTCTCTCTTGCGGAGACGGGCACACGTCAGCTCTGTGACCGAGCCGACCGCAAGCGTAGCATACGTCGACTTGTTTCCTGTATAGTGAGCACCTTACAAGGACCGGGCCGTATCTGACGAAATTCGGAACCTTGTGTCCATCAAAGGCGATGATCACCGTACCGGTATTCTTGATTCTTTTAACGGCGAGAGCCAAAGGGTTTCTTGAGTTTACTATGTTCTTCTCCAGCTCCGTCGGGCCATCTGCTAAGTCAACGTTCCTTATCACTCCCTTGCACGTGTTGTGAGGTGCAGCCTCATATGCATTGATCTCGAAGCTGCATCCATCCAGGTTAATTGACCTTATTCTCACATATTTCTCAGCATTCTCTCGTTGAGGCGTACTGGCCACAATTATGTTTTGGTTGACGTTCGGGCATATGATGTCTGATGCAATGTGGTCCGAGCTTAGACCAGCTGCTTCAACGATGGTTTTACCTATCTTGGTGGAGCCAATCTTGCTTATATTGAGGCCACCGCGTGGTCGGAGTATGATTTTAAAGTGTTCTTTCGGCAAGTATGGCATTCGGGACGCCCTGGAGACCCTGTTCTTGACTCGACTGCCGTTTTCGTATGTTCTAGGCGACGTAGCCATATGAGGCCTAGCTCCAGTTGAATTGCCGCTAACAGCGGATCTGGTCGAAATTCGCCTAGAAACTGCTGCCTGCCATCCGTACTCTTCGGTGCACTCGTCGGGAGGTAGTTCCTCCCCTTCCATCATGACTTGCATGTCTGACTCGCCTCCAATTGCCACACTCAGGCAGCACCTGGCCTAGCGCGGCGGCGATGGTGCCGGCTCAAAAAGTCTCTTAAGATGCGAATAGTTGACCCACCGTAGAAATCCTGGTGTCGCCGTGATCCTCTCGATGCTAAGCGTCGATTGATGTAACCGAACCAGGGATACACTCTGATTAATGGGTCAAAACCGATGTTGAAAGCGGGAGTCGATCTTTTTCCATGTTCTTCGATGCTTCTCACGAGAGCTGCCTTTTAAGCTCGGCATCTCGGGCGCGCACCTTGGTTCGGCTCTACGACGACGAACCCGTTCAGGAGCCAACTCTCGGTGACGCTCGCGGTAGGCAGCTTCTTCCTCAGGAGTATGCACTTCTCATGTTCCTCCCATAGTTGTAACTGGGATGGAATGCTCGGAATCACTAATCCAAAGCTCTGTATATTGGGCGCAAGGCCCACTACTTGAGATGCGGGTGTTGCAATTCTTTTGATAATTGACTGGATTGGTTAATTGGAACGCCCTCGCAGTATCGCGTTTTAGTCGTGGGATACTGTTCGTTGGCCGCAAACCACCAGCACACCATTTGTTTCTTTCGCGGAAAGGTGGAATTAATCGTCGATAAATTCGATCGCCGAAAATGCATCGTGACAACCGCGTAAGATTCGTGTATAAGAGAGCATTCTCACAGGGAGAAAGGAGTTACTCCAAACCCTTTCCCCCTGTTGAACTTTTCTTTTGGGTTGAAGTAAGCTATTTTGTTTTCATGCTCGAGCGACTTATCTGCACTACCATCTGCCCAATTGAGTTATGCTTTTGTATTTTGTGACTGGCTGACGCGTGCACGAGAACAATTCATATCAATAGCACACATATTAAACACATCCGAAAACATATCCGAGGAAACATATCCGAAAACACATAGAATTATACTAAAAAAGTACGTCTGAACTTTAAAGCATCGAAGGAACGTTTTTCGAAGCCCTGTGTTGCGTAATACCCTTTGCCTGATTACTAGTTGATGTCTTGTTACTTAAGGAGGGCGAAACATTGAGCCATATTTATATTCCGCATAAATATATTTTGCCTTTGCCGGAATCGGTAAATTTCTTTGCTAGAAAAGAAGTTAGGTAAATTCCACGAACAGTGTTATTGTTTTGGGAAAAATTAGGAAAGTATTTTGCCGTATAGAAACCACAACGAAGTTCCAGGTATAGCGCTAGAGGAGACAGATTGACGCTCATCCTTCTGCAAATATTTCAATCTGCATAATATTGCTTTGAAACACGTACAATAGGAAGAACAATAATGATATTTCTTTTGCGTTGCCACAGCTTTTTGACATATTGCCAAGTGTGCGTTATATCACTTGTCAGTTCCCACGTTTTTTAGTCGCGTCTTAAAGCGGTATTTTTTTTTCGAGTGCCTCCATGTCTTGTCTCAATTCACCTTTTTTTTATTTGTATGATATAAGGAGATGTTGACGCCGGCTACTTCTTAGCTCTTGAATGGGTCTAGCCTACAATATACAGGGTTCAAGATAACATTTCAAACCGTCTCAAACAAGCACCAGAATTTGTCAAGTAACATTTTCACAGTAGCGCTATGATGTAGAAACCTACATACATACATACATACATACATACATACATACATACATACATACATACATACATACATACATACATACATACATACATACATACATACATACATACATACATACATACATACATACATACATACATACATACATACATACATACATACATACATACATACATACATACATACATACATACAATATACAAGTTGAATAACCCCACAGCACTCAGCAAGAAAGCTTTAAAAATGCGAATAATACTGCCACCTAATAATACAGTCTCTAGTCAGCGGGTGGTGCATGCATCGTGTAAATGCATTATCACGTTGAGTCGGAGCGGAACAGTCAACGCAATCCACAAACACATGCATGTATACAGCGGGCTTCAAATAAAAGGACGATTAAAATCGTTAATAACGGGAACAATGCCGCTGTCTTCGAGAAAAGCTTTCAATGCTTTTAAAGCGTTCTTCTGCAAGGTCATTGTTGGCCAAGGGCCCAAAGTTTTCTTTAAACTGAAAGGTCTGAGGTCTACTGTCATTAGAGTTTATTTAAGGCGGCGTCTTGGTGTGTCGTGATTTGGGCTGTCTAGAACGAGGTGATGCATATCTTCATCCACAAATCCACAAACACATTCGGGGGTTTCCACAAGGCAAATTCTATGTAATAAATGCATTTTTGTAGACCTGCAGGCCCTAGCTTTAATCGATGAATAAGGGTTTCCGTATTTCTGTCTAATGACAATGGAAATTTTACTTCAATAAGTGAATCGATATGATTCAAATCCGATTTCTCACAACTGTGGTCAAACCACGCCTTCTATGTATACGTCTTTCAATAATATTTGCCATGAGACATTTCATGCATTAAATAGCGCAAACGAGAGAGTGGATAAATTTTGTCAGCGCAGCATTCCGGTGTCTCTAGGGGTTAATTCTTCGAAATAGCGGTTGTTTTCTTGCGTATACATCGGCTCTCTCAAAGTCGAACGTAATACTTACACTAAAAACGAGATCGTTTCCCCATTTTAACCTGTCTTCAGCCCCATTCATCCGCGCGCATATTATGAAACGTCATTAACCGCACTGCACGAATGTGTTTTGGGCACTTAACCTACTGCGAAATGAAGCTTCATTATTTCTCCTCCTCCTCAGGTCTCTTCAAGTGTGTGCTTAACAACATTCATCCCTTATCCAATCCAGCTAAATGTCATACGTTCATGTCATGTTATACGTTCTGAGGGCCACCGTGTTATACTTTCCCGTTTTCCCACTGTGGGCGTTGGTATCCTGACTCTTGGAAGCGCAATTAAATTTTGAGGCTTTTCGTGCGAGAGTCTCGACATGATCTTAAAGCTGGTCGTAGTGAGGGACACCTGGAATAATATTGACCACCTGCTGTTCTTTAATGTCGGCCTAATGTTAAGTACACGAGCGTTTTTGCATTTCGCGTCATCGAAATTGGCTGCCACGGCTGGAATCAAACTCGCAACCTGGAACTTATCAGCGCAATGCCACAGCCACTAAGCTACCGCGGCGGGTTCTTGAAATCTTTCGATTTGGTGAAGTCATCGCCGGGCGACCAACGACATTTGCTGCGCTTGTTTCAAACTATAACCGATAGGAGCTGCACCTCTGTCTTTGAAGCCCGACCTTTACGACAGGGCCATAACGTGCTACAATATTATATAATGCATTACAATATAGAAAAACTAACACTGTGATATCATAGGCCCAATGCATTAATTTGTTCTTCGTATGAACTCTGGTTGTTTTCTTGCGCTTATGACGCGTTCGCTATGCCACTTAGCTGGCATAGCGATTGCGTGCTAAACTATGTAGTGTGCGAATAGCATCACGAATACTGGCGCATATTCTACGTTTGAAATGTTCATTCTTTTCCCTAACTGCACGTGTTGCCGCTACACAGCCGTTGACGTTGGAACAAATTTGAATTTTTTTCCTGAATTGAACATGAGGTGCTGTATGTGTATGGTATTGAAACGCGCGTCCTTCTTCCTGCTGTCGACTACAGAATTGGAGCGCCGTCACACTGTGGTTAGGCTGGATGGCGTGATTGGGTTTTGTAACTCTAAACATGCGCATATTGCAGCGGGAATGAATGAGCGTCTGGCTTACTCTTTCATCGTTGCCAAAGTAACGCATTAAAACTAATATAAATGCCTGCGCTACGTAACGGCTTATGGGAGCGCGTCGGATGTGTTCTATTTTTTACGGTGATCGTTCAGGGAGGAGTGAGAAAAAATACCCACCAACGCACTGGTCGAAAGTGGGAGCGCCCATAAAAGCTGCGATTACATAGACCAGGTGTCGCAGCTAAATTTGGCCAGATTTAAAAGATATGCTGTTGTAACGTAGCTGGACAGAGCAAATGTAATGTTCTTTGCCGTCACTTGAAGATACTCACACTATTTTTTCGTTGTGCCATTTAGAGAATAAGTGTTAATTTATTAATCAACTTCTTAAATATTATAATTAGATGAAAAGTGTAAATGAGAAAATCGTAGAGCGACATGAAAAACTCCAGATGCAGCATTCTGGTGCTCAATACGTGCTACATAAAAGTTTTTCCGAGCGTGAAAGTAGCCCGCAAATGCACGCAACATTGCCGCGCGACTGGCCGCTCGAGAAACTTTGCGTGTATTCGCGGGCCTCTTTCACGTTTGGAAAAACACTTTTATGTAGCACGTATCGAACACCAGAATGCTGTATCGGGAGTTTTTGATGTTGCTCTACAGTTTTTTCTTTGACACCTTTCATCGAAATAAAACTAAATACCTAATTAGATGGACAGACAGACAGACCATGAACATTATTGATGGCCCTGAGAGGTTCCGATGCCCCCTTTTCAGGGAGGTGATGAAGACGCGGGCCACTCCCACGTTGGGACGGGAAGGCCAAGCCTCACCGCCGCATCATGAAGTCTCTGGGCAGCCCATACTTGACTTGATAGTTCGGAGCTCCGCCGCGCACAGCTCCACTCTTCTGCGGTACAGTTATGCGGGCCTCCCTGTAACGAAGGGCATCCCCAGAGCATGTGTTATAAATTACCACTCTGTCCACAGCTCATGCAGTCCGGACCAAAGGCGTCTGGATTGATGAAGCGAAATACAGTCAAGTTTGATGAAGCATGCAGAATGAAAAAAATACAGTTTGAGTATCTCCAAGAAACGGCAAATAACGTTACCTTTGTTCTGGCCAGCTACGTGGCATTTGCGCACTTTTGAGCTCTGGTTAAATTTAGCTGGGACACCATGTATAATGCACCGTATCTTTGCACATCGCTTTTCGAATAGTATTTGCTTCAACTTGCTGTCCTGCTTTTCCTTTAACAGTTAGCTGAAGAGACGCAGGACTACCGACACTCTAAGCTAGCACGGCAAATCGAGCAAATTACTCTCATAATACTGCGAGAAATATATATATATATATATATATATATATATATATATATATATATATATATATATATATATATAACACCGATACACCAGCCGACACTTCACAATTATATCTTGCAAAAATAGGGTACGTCGTACGCTTTTCTCTAAAATTGTATCTCCAGAGCCAGCCTGATTCTTACGCTGCAATAGATGTACTACGTACACCATTCTTGCACGATTTAATTCTGAAGTGCCGGTTGGTGGATTAGCCCTTGCTGCAAAGTGTCAAAAAATATATATAGGTCCCCTCACGGCTACGTTATTGCTACCATTCGAATCCCCAAAATGGCAGCCTCTAGGTAAAGATAAATTTGCTAAGTTATGTACGTAGTTAACGATGTTAGGCTAGTAGGGGTTGTAATTATTGATTTTAAGTGGATAAAGCAAATAAGCAGTTTGGAGCATGTCCTGGACACTATCTAGCTGGGAGCACAAATATTCATAAACAGCCTGCTGTACGAGCTACTCAAACAAATATTTTACTTTCGAAAGATCTCTGAAAAAAAAAAAACTGATGGGGTAAAACAGTGCGTATAGTATTCAGCCTCACTGGCCCCGGCCTTTCGTGTTGTTGCCATTATCATCAATGGTACGAACCCGCATACGGTTACTTTCTGACCGACACACATTCGTTTTGCAGTGTAGTGCGAATATAATAATAATAATAATAATAATAATAATAATAATAATAATAATAATAATAATAATAATAATAATAATAATAATAATAATAATAATAATCAGCCTACTTTTATGTCCACTGCGAGACGAAGGCATATGCCTGCGCTTTCCAATTACGCTTGTCCTGCTCCAGCTGATTGCCACTTGAGCCTGCAAATTCCAAATTTCGTCGCCCCACCTAGACTTCTGCCATCCTCCACTGTGCATCCCTCATCTTAGCACCCAATCTGTAAGTCTGCGCTATAGAAGCGCTAAAGAACAAGTTATGTGCTTGTTTTTAAGATCTTCAGAAAAAAACTACGCATTCACAAAGACGTAGAGATAAATTTGTTTAAAGAAAGGGTAAGCGGCTGGCCTGACCTATAATTTGCTCTGGCCTGCTACTCTACACTTGATAAAGGAGAGAAGGCGGAAAAGGGCTGGTGAATGATGATGATGATGATGATGATGATGATGATGATGATGATGATGATATGGGGAGGAGGTGCGTATGTACAAGTTCACAACTCTGTGCCCTCTCTAAAGCCCTGCGTCCAGCCCAGTGGCTTGTAGAAAGGCTACAGCGTCACGTGTTACCAGGGCTGCACGGTGCATTATGCGAAGGAACATTATGCGAAGGCATGTTATCGACGTTCTCGACAAGAGGCGGCTATCAACGTTGTCGCGCTCCTGTTGTCCTTGCGCGTACGCGGAATAAGGACAAAATATATGATCTAGTGTATCTGGCACGTGGAAGTATTCACGAGTTCGGCTAATATCTCTGCAACCTATCAGATTTATACTACAACGCTTGGTGAATGCGAAACCAAGGCAAATCCAGTGCACCATGCTTAATTGTTTGGCTTCTTTTGAGTTTGTGAGGCATATGGGGAATTTCATTTCTGGATCCCATTTGTGCACTGGCTTATGTCGTCGATCTGGTTGGATCCAGTGCTGCTACGTAGAGTTGCGTATTACCCAACGATGCGCACTTCAGAAGCTATATTTGAAGCTGGTTCTGCTTCAGCGCCTGCCTCTTCGTTTCATATCACGCCACAGCCTGAATGTATCCACTGAAAGATGATATCATGGCCATTTATATTTGCATGATCTAGATACTCTATAACTTCTATAGCTATTAGAAGTTAGGGCCTCGTCTGAGGACACAGTGAATTCTTTGAATGGCTGGCTTGCAGTCGCAGAATATCGCTCCTCGGAAAGAAATCGAAGTGCCTCCCGGATAGCAACAAGTTTTTCGGCAGTTGATGTTAATCTATGGTCTAGCTTTAACCGCCGAGCGATGATACTGTCTGAGATGCCGAAGGCTGCAGTGGAGGCATATGGTGCGACAGAGCCATCGGTATACACGTGGGCAATATCAATGTACTCTGCGCAAATGTGGGACAGCGTAAGTTGCGTGAGGCCAATGGAGGCAACGGAGGAGGATCGATACATTTAGGCTATGTGAGGAATGTTAGGGGTGACACGTGTGAAGGTTTGGAATTGTGTGTGTTAATTAGTCATTCAATGAAAATTGCCAAACCCTCATTCTCGTCCCATTAAGAAGGGTTATGTGAAACGCTTACAATGTTTCCCCACTATCCGGGGAAGATCGTAAACATCTGCAGCTTCGTATTGTGAGAAACTGGCGACCATTCTATATGTGACTTGCACCGAAATTTTCAAGTGTCGGGTTATTTAAGTACATTGAAAACTTTTACTCAATACTCGTTTTCTCCCAATTTTCATGCATTGCACGAAGCCTGTAATTGATTTTTTCGGTCTCCACGGTGAACTATGCTAGACAACATGTTTATAATTCATGCAAGTAGCGTGATGTACAATAAATGTTTGTTTGGTGTAGGTTAATTCCAGCCTTCGTATAGGAAATACTTATGTAAGCATTGCAGAGAGTCATGTGGCGGTTATCCCCAATGTTTCCCATGCAGGGTCCGAAAAGAACTGTACCTCACATCGAGTTCATATTCGCTGGACGTGGCAGTATCCTAATTTCAATTTGTGACGACACTTTAACGCACGTACCCTAATTAGGAGCTGTGCAAATATTTACTCTGCCCTTGTCTTCTGCGTAAGTATATTTTCATGCGTTAAATGATGTTCACATTGCGTTTCCCTGGCGCCATTAGTGAACCAAACAATGCACGCTCTTTGTGCTGGTTACAATATAGCGGACACGTTCACTGACAAGTATGCGTAATTGAAGGCATGTAGGTCTAACATGCCATTTGCAGTAAATAACCCGTGCAAGCGTTCGAGAGCGCTATAGTTGTACTTGACAAATGGCGCACAACTTAGCCCGCTACCTTGAGATAAGTATACGTGTTACCAGCATAATATTTTATGAAAACTGTGAAAATATTGTAAGTGTGGGTGGTTGAATGACAGCATTTGCAAAAAAAAAAAAATATTAACCAGCGCTCTAAAGCGTCATACAGCCGCTATATTTACCAGTGTTCCGAAAGAACTCAACATCACGCCGAGTTCATATTTGGTGCCAATTAGGGGCATGTTATGTGTAGTGTGTAACTTTAGGGTGTTCAGCCTAAATAGGCGCTTTGGAGCTAATTACTGAACCTTCGCTTTCCTCTCTCTTTCGTTCGATGCGTCATTGGAGGTTCTTAGTGTACTTGTGTGCAATGACAGTGAAGCGGTATAAGCGACTCTAAACGTCCCTTGGTAAAAAACAGATGGAGAACAATTACGGATAACTGGATAAAAATATCGCGGAATCAAGTAAATTCCAGTGAGGTATAAGTAAGGCAGGTTTCATTTTATATTAATTAATAATCGCCTTTTATTGTAAAGTCGTAGTGATGGCCCTTAAACACACTGCGTTGCAGCACCACAGCGGCAGCGTTCACCGCCGTGGCCGTAGAGGCTTGCGACTTGCAAGGTGGAGCCGCTATAACGCCATATGGGAATGAAGCATCTCGGATTTATGGTAAAAACAATCGCGCATATAAGTTGTCTATTTGAAGTAAATATGCGCAAGGTAACTCTTTATTAAATAAACATTCTTCATTGCGGTTCAAAGCCGATTCGGAACGCCGACACCACTCTGCGTTTCAGTGACATTTCATATCTACCACGCCGTCGCACAATGCCGCCCGAAATCGTGTCTGTGGAAGGCCCCCGGGCCAGCTTCGCTGTGGTACGCTGCAGTGTGCTTTACCGGCAGCTCACCGGCGGCAACGTAGTTTGTCATTCCACGGCCTAGCGCAACCGTCCGGGCCTCGTGGTTGAGTTCCCGCCTTGGCTGCGCGTTGTCGTGGGAACGAAAAACCCCGCTGTCGCCTGTTATCCGTCGGTTATCGAAACGGTTACAGCCATCTTCCGGCCCGACACTCGGCTTTCAATTGGGGTGAATTGTGCTGGGCAGGGAAGCCGCACCGTACAAATAATGTCCATGTCACCACGTTAGAACGGTGCACCACGGCAAGACGTCTAGCTCGTTTTCTATCCGCACCCTTTCTGCTAGCCGTGTCCTGCTTGCGGCACGTGCCACGACTGGCGCATCTTTATTCTATTCTTCCTCTGACCTGGCTCTTCGTTCGAGCCTCCTAAACCAGTCGGAATAAGGCACTGCAGTGCACTTGGCGAATTGAAAGCTCGTGACACTTAGTGGCGTGCCGGCGCTTGCGAAAAGCGTGAAAAGAGAGACAGCGATAATATTTTTTATTGAGCAATTTAGTATAAGGGGTGGATACATACTTGAGATGCACATGCGCCGTCTCGGCTACGATGCTTGCTGAAGGGACTCTGAATAAGAAAGTCCGCCTACACGCCTACCGATCTTTACTGGTAGCACTGCCTAACTCATAAGAAGAAAACAGACACAGAGGAAAGGAAATAAAAAGAAAGGAGAGGAAAGGAACCATTTTGTTGACGCAGAATCTCGATGCCAGACCCCCTGTTCCTACTTTAGTGAACGGCACTTGCACTGTGAGAGCTGTTCTCGACGTTGTTGACAACTGCCATTCCTTTTTATTGTTCATCGGTTATCTCGAAGGCTGCATATCCAGTGCATCAAACTGGAACTCAAGTAAAGATAAGGCATGCAAGCAAAGCAGTAGTGTTATTTAGTACCAGGCGAAGTAAAAGGATGCCCAAGGTGGGACAAGAAAAATGAGAAGGGTACTGCCTGAAGCGTAAGTAGGAAATATCGAAGACACTGTGACATGCAAAGTGGCGCTGTCTCTCCTTCGTATGGTAGCAACGATAGCACATATACAGTAAGCTGTTATAGCAGAAAGAAGAAAAGGCGTAGTAAGTATCTTTAACGTGAAAGAACTACGATCGAGACACGAGTGCGTGAATAAAGGCAGAAAAATTATTGAACGAACGAAAAAACAAAGGGCAGAAAAAAGAATGAACGCAGCAGATCCGGGTGGCGGGAAACAAATGTGCTGAAATTGGTAGTCCCCGCATTATTCGCGGACACCTATTGCCCATGCGTTTCTGCTTCTCTCAACACCAGCCGCGATGAGGTCATAGTTCTGGTGCCGCAAACCACCCTGTCTGAAATCTGACCTTTCCGGAAAAAAATAGCGAGAGGATGAAAATAAAGTTTCAAAAGTGAGAAATCCTATAGGAGTCGCAGTGTTTATAGCCAAGAATATTTATTTTATAATGTATTTTTTTACCATTTTGCATAATAATTTTTTTTGTACTCTGCTCATCTCTTTTGCTTTCAAGCCGATTGTATACATCAGCATAACAAAATGCGCCATATTTTCTCGGTTGAATCAGACGCGCCGACATCACGGGCTTCAAAGATCCCCGCGGCGGTTATACGAAGCGTAGAAATTTTTCCCGAACAAGAATAAAACTTCTGCGCAACTGCCGCCGACGTGCTGTCCATGCATAAGTGTCGTAGTATCGCAGCGGGGGATTGTCATTCGTGTCTTTCTTTCCTCATACTTGGTCGCCAAAAAGACGAGAAGACTCCTGATAGCCTTGTGATAGCAGGTGACTTCGTGATTTATGGCGTCAGACGTATCGCCCGCAGATGGCTCTCAGGTCCATATGCTTTTCCTGGATACCCTATCATCCCGTTTTTCTTTATTTTTAAGTTTACACGTCTGCCCTCTGCGCCTCTGAATGGCGCCCTTTTTCGAAAAAAATACATAAGTAAAACCCCATAGATTGTTCGCATTCAGGAGTGGGCAGTGCATTGAAGTGTGAATTTGTGGCCTGTGTCGCAATTCTTTCACCCTGAAAATCGGGGAAGTTCGTGTTACTCCTTTTGTTCGTAATAATGGCTTGTTCTATGCCATGAGTCTCGGATAACTTTAGCCAAGCTGCTCAACGAAAGTAAATGTAAGTAACGTGGAGCAAGACACACATATTAAACCTATTCTGTTCGGTCTCACTATAGTTCTCAAAATCAAATCGTGCCCCATGTTATCTAAACTTTTTTTTCTGCGTTGATCAGCCTGGCTAACGTTTGTTGGGACACCCTGTATTAGCTTGCTTTTCAGCTGTGCTCGCACACACACCAGCAGATTATGTTACTGCTAACCTTGTGGCTATGCTAATGCTGAAGCATTCAAGAAATCATACATTCTATAAATATCTAGAATTGATGGGTGGTGGAGGGGAAGGTCACTACGACCTTTTTTCCCTACAGCAGGTAGGCGTTACTTCAAAGGTGTGATGAATGGATTTGACAGTGCTCTCTGATTCTCAAGGCACAGTTACCGTTCGTGTGATCTTCAACTAAGGTTTGCTATTCTAAAGTAGCCGAATGCAGCGCAGCCATCGCAGACAACCTGCGTTGCTCTTATCTGTCTACATACCATGCCATGCAATGTGTAACGTGCACAAGTACGGTAATCATTGTTACCCGTTTTCTGCGCCTAGCACGCACTTATCCAAGTTGTTACCTCCGACTAAAAAGCGGCATGTTTTTCGAGGGAGCAATTCGAGGGAGCAAGCTTCACCGTTGTACAGTCTTTATTCAAGCACTTGCACACATAACTGAAAACGACACTTGTGGTATACCACATTCGCTTTCCATAGTTTTGTTTTATTACTGCTATCCACGACTTCTATAATCTGATGTCGGCGAAGGTATGGTTTGGTTTCCTTTCTGAAGTACACATTGGTATCTACGAAAATGAAGCAGCTAATTCTCTGGCGGTTTCAGCGCACAACCTTGAGGTCAATGATGATATTGTATGCAAATTTGGCAGGGCTCGATTGCTGATGCCCCGCCACCAAGAAACTCGCACCTGGATGAACGTGTCATCAAATGATCGTACCATGCAACAACAGTGCAGTCCGTGCCGTGCTCTCTATTGCTTAAGTTACGTATCGAGTGTGCTAATACCGACGTCGCCTTCGCCATCAAGAATGTGGGCCGAGCCTTTTGGTTCATCTTGCGGTCACTGTAGCGAAACGCTTACCTAGCTTTCAACAGTTAATTGTGGGCATTGCTGAGAAAGTTCTAGAACATTATTCTTGCTCAGGTTGCGTTCAATGGCTTTTTATTTTCCGAAAGGTCCTTCTTGGACGCAATATTGGGGTCCAATAAAGGTGTACTTGAACACTTCTGAACCACGGGGCTAGACTCTCATCTGTAATGCTTGTACTCTGCATGAGATGTGAATGTTGTTGTGTACCTCTTCCTTCTTTTTTCTTTTCTTTATCTCCTTCTTCCTCACCTTACGTTCTTACTTCAAGCGCGTGGGCTTGGTGTCCTTTTTAAGATACAATTGCTAGCCCGCTTGTCTTTCTAGCTGTGGAGTGTTTAAAAATGTCTACATTAATAATAGTACTAATGCTAAAGCCCATCTACTAGCGACCCTCGGAATTGTCATCTGCAGCCGCCATTCTCTTGCTCCAAACTGGTGGGGCAGGTAAAGCGGTGATCAAATTCTTTCTTTCGTATTCTCAGCTTCTCTCTCCAGGAATATCGGTTCAGTATGTAGTAATGGTTAAGACATTTCTTTCAATCGCTCTGATGTTAAAATTTCCCCTATGCATTTCTTGTATTATCTGCCTATTATCTGCTGCGAAGAAACTCACGCTATTTTTTTTCGCCTACTTATCTACACCGCACATGGCCGCCCTGATGAATCTTTTTCTGCTCTTCTTTTTCAATTTTTCTTTTCTTTTGAATTAATGGGTCACGCGTATCAGAATTCCGTTCTTTTGACTGTTGTGGCACCGGCGGGTAAAAACGCAATAAGAAATAAACCGACGAATGTGCACTATTTACGATTTGTGTGATGCACGGGAAAGTAACATAGAAAATATATTTTCATTTCGTAACAATACAGCCTGGAATAGCCCATTGAGAAAAGCAAACGATTTGAGGAAGAAGTGTCTGCAAATGACCGAGACATTCCGAAGAGATGAACGTCAGACGATTCAGACCAACCCAATTACAAGTAATGAAATGCCGAAACAAGCAAAACGGGGCATTTGGAAGAAGGCAATCGACGTATCGGGTTTGTGAAACGGGTCTTTTCACTGCAAGGAGAACTGTGTGAACGCCCAAAGTACTCATTTTATAGCGAGCAGTGTTAGTGCTACACTGCGGGTTAGCAATTTAGGTAGTGTGTGGGTTATTTACCAGAACATATTTCACGTTGTCTAATTGCTTAGAACTCTCTAGTTGTTGAAAATAACGAAAAATTCTGTTTGCCTCAATAGATTCACTTAATCTCTGAAAACAAAAACAAATTCTATTCTTCCTGATCTTGTTCTCCCAAGCCGCATTAAGAGAGTTGTATTTCTCGAAATAGACTGTCGTAAAAAAGAAACATTTCGTTTCGTCACCGGTACGCTTCCTTTTTATTGAATGTAATTTGATGTGTCCGGGTTCGTATTTTGTGTCCTTGTGTCCATAACTCACGCTTTTGCATTTTCTTGTGCAGTCTTTTATGCTTACTTTCACGCTTAATATTTACTTTATTTGTGCACCAGCGCACCACAGTTTGCATTTTGTTAAAGCTACAGTAAGAAGCTCCTCCACACTGTTTAACTGATGAGTTAAATTATGGTATATGCGTGTGAAACAGGAGGTCCCCCGGACAGTTCTACTTTCGCACCTCCTAATGTACTTCTGAAGATGCACGCTTGTTTGCGCTTGCGTTACAAACAAACTTCAAAATTCAAACTTAAAACCGAAAACTTAAAACTTCTCTTCGTATTTCATCAAGATTATGCATACTTAAATAATGTTAGGGATGACCTGCATATAAACCAAGTTTGTTGAATGTTAGGTATCTCGCGGCTACGATGTTTTCTGCATTGAGGATGAAAATGAGGCTGTGAGAGTGGACGAATGATGTGAACAGAATGTGTAAGAGACGCTGTGAAGGAGAAATCAATGCTGTAGCGCAAAAACCATCCGAGTTCGATTTACGGTAATGACTGCTTAGTGACCAAACTGTAGGCATGGAAGCTGACTGAATAACTAATTGGGCTTAGAAACTACGCGGAAAGACATGTACGTTGTCAATGTAACAGTGGCACTGCAATCCAGCTAGCACGACGAATTTCTAAACGCGGGTACTACATTATACGTGCTCCCATTAGGGTAAACATTGTGTTGAGGCTCAGAGGTACAATACAGATGAGCGGTGACCAGCAGGAAAAAAAAAGAATAAGAAAAAGAAAAGAAACCTTAGATCAACTGCTACATTTTCAGGGAAGCTGCATGTGATAACTAACCTTTAGAGGAAAGAGTGCCTTTGTTATGCCGTCTGTGGTATTCCTTTGAGTGCGGAGATATTCAGACTCTCACGTACGTCGAGTGCAAATCCTGTCAATCTTCTCCGTCGCACTCTACTGGCGTTCACTGGCTTTCTTTTCGCCGGCACGCTTTACTGTTCCTGGTATTTCGTGACACTTGGATGATTATCAGATTTGTGCAGCGCATACCGGCGTCTGCGCGCAAATATATGTTCTGTGTTTACACTCCATCAAGTTCTCACAGTTTCAGCTTTCTTGCGTGCCAACATCTCCTCTGCTCTTCAGACAGCCGAGTTCTTTTGTGCTGTTGAGCTGTGCTTGTGGCAGGAGCTGTCGTGCACCTCTGACTTTTTTCTTCCAAGACTTGTGAGGTAGCAGGCACTGTTCCTTTTAACAAGGAAACGACAGTGCGTCGTAAGTACGTTGGAACTCTAGTAGAGTAATAAAATTGGGACCTGTGAAAACACATCTTTCAGCGCAGTGGGGATTTGGATGCTGGATAAAGATTTATAATTCAAAAGAAAATAAACAATGTACGTTCGCAAGAGAGAAAACAGGAGGACGCACCGTCTTTTACTTTTATAACTTGACTGGAAGGTGTAGGCTCGTCCATTCAATGACGTTAGGTGCTGTGAGTATTTTATAGATGAGGAGCTGCAGTTCGTTAATGAACGTTGCGAAACTGCCTGTACTAAGTTGTAGATACCATGATGACATTTGTTAAACGATCGACGATGAATAATACTGGGAAAGTTTTGTTCTGCAATATATTCAACAAAATACAAAAAGATAGTGAGAAAAAAGATCAAAGTTGTTGCGAGCAGTTTGGAGTATATCAGGGAAGAAAACTTTTCAGCATCTCCGCTGGAATCTCGCAACAAGCTATATGTATGAAAGCCTAAACAGCACAAGGCTAAGGTTTCTAATTGCGAAGAAACAAAAACCATTGTTCTGGCATCTGCTTGTGCTCATCCAATAACAAATCTTTTGGAACTTTGGCATCTCAACTGAACACCATTTTGGTTACAATTTCAACAGCGGTGCGCCATTGGACTTTTTTATGGCGCTGTGCTTATTATACGCGAGAAGCTTATTTCGTTTGTTGATTGCATCTTACAGCTGTTTATACAATTATGGTGTATGCGTGTGAAACAGGAGGTCCCCCGGACAGTTCTACTTTCGCACCTCCTAATGTACCTCCGAAGATGTACGCTTGTTTGCGCTTGCGTTACAAACAAACTTCAAAATCCAAACTTAAAACCTAAAACTTAAAACTTCTCTTCGTATTTCATTAAGATGATGAATACTTAAGTAATGTTTAGGATAAATATTTTTTCTTAAGATTGCAGTTTCAAGCGACCATAAGCAAACAACCGACAGACCGTGCAAAGCTCAGTTGGTTCCAGCACCACCTCTAGGCGCCATTTTACAGCACCTGCTGAGCTAATTTCTCACATTTGAACCATAAATTCCTCATGGTTGAAAGCATAATCGCTGAAGTGAAAAGAAAAGACGTCTGATAGCTATAATTACCGTTTGCCGCCGAGTGGCCAAACAACATCAGAGCGTCGGGGCCACGCATATGTCACTAATTGCTCATGAGAATTTTAGACGGCAGGCGCTGCCAGATGTCGATATTACATTTAGATCGGTGGCTGACTGGTCACACGATGTGTGCACCTTGGGTTCATAAGTAGACACCAAGGAGGTTAAGCTGGGGGGGGGGGGTATACACGCCATCTTGGCCAGAACGTTTGGCTGCGGCGCACACCTCGCCGGGGGCACAGGTAATCGAGCAGTAGTCGGTGTCGCCTGTCTACTGCGCTGGGAAGTTTATCTGGTGTACTAATGCATTGACATTGTACACAGCGTTCACGCCAGCAGATCACGCCGCAGCTTGGCGCTGGTAAGCGCCACCTCTAACTTCCAGACGAGTCGCTTCAACTATCAGGCGCAATATAAACAAATGTTCATAAGCCATAAACAGAAGCAGCAATACCATTTTAGTCCCCGACTACTGACCATAAGGACACGCGCAGTGGAGTTCCTGATTTCAGTAAATAAACATCAACTGTTGCCTGCAAAACTATGCGGCCGGCATAAGCGGCCGGCTTAAAAGGCTCCTGGCCGAACATGCACACGAATCGACATGCTGCTTTCATGCCCCTGTAATTACACATTCAGTAAGAATGTGATATACATATATATATATATATATATATATATATATATATATATATGTATATATATATATATATATATATATGCACATCCAGGGCGCATATAGGAATGTATGTGCAACGAATCTTTTTTTTATTCAAGCGGTGTTCTTGTTCTTCAAACATTTTACCCCTGGTGGCGAAACGTACAATTGTGTTTACTCTTATACATCATGCAAGCTGATGCAATGCTTATGGACATCTATCGTAATGGTAACAATTTCAGACTCACGAAATATGTTTGTTTGTTTGTATAAGCACTACACCGCTGAAAAGCTATGCCGAATTACAAACTCCAAATCAGGTGGATACAGAGTGGGAGATGCTCACGCAGTAATGTCACGAGGACCAAGATCGTGTATGATGCTTGTGGAGTGGAGTGGAAGAGCGGAGATGAGAGTTGTACGGGTGAGGGGGGGAGGCAAATAAAAGTAGGACACATATCTAGTTACACTTAAGGATTCCATACGTCTTATGTCACAGTGGACCGTACCTATTGCTACATCAAAGACAACCAACTAAATCATTAGAGAGTACGCAAATAAGACAGTAATTATAAATTTAGTTAAAACGTTTTGAATAGCGAGCTAGGCTATTACAACAGAATAACAATGTGCAAGGCGACTGCGCACGAAGGTGAATGAATATACAGGGTGTCCCAGCTAACTTGGACCAAGATTTAAAAATACCCAGGAGCTCTAGAGAAATCGTACCGACTGCATAGTAGCCGTAGTCGTATGCACTTACGGCCAGCATTTCTTTCATCATGAAGTATTAATTAATTACGTTTAAGTAGTGAACTTTTTAATTAATGCTTAAATTGCGAACATATCAAATACAAAGTTGTACGGCACCCTAAATTGCTTGCTTGAATTGCTAAACATTAAAATGTTTGCCGTCATGTGGCGCTCCTTATAACATATTTTACATTCCGCTTAATTATTTACATGAATTATGCAATATTTTTTATATTCACTTTAGGGACAAGTGCGTTTCGTTGTGTTGTAGAGTGGGTTCACAAACGACCGATCTAATTTTTTGTGGCAACGTACACGCTGCGTGGCGATTTTTTTAGGTGCTTAAAAAAGGCCCGCGAAATATGAAATAAAACCACGTGACTGCGCTCGTGCGCTATCGTATTGCAGCGCTCTCAATCATTTGCAGCGCTCTCAACTTGCGAAGGGAGCAGATATTTTGCAAGATATTATAAAATTCTCATGGCGACAACGCCAAATCAACAATCAGATAACCATAAGCGCCTTGGGACAGCCCCTCTCTCTCCCTGTGCGATTCCTGTTCGTGGCCCTTTCTGCGGCCAGCCAGTGGCCATACCGCACTGAATACGTCAGTTCTCGTATCTCTCCGGCAAGAATGAAACCAATGGAGCAGTGCTGTGGAAGAGCAAGAAATGAACCTTCTGGATATTCCGAAAACAAAGTCAATGGTCAACGAGGAAGTTGCCTGCTCAGTAATGTCTACCAGGCAAGCCAGAGAAAGCCGCAGACAAGCTAGCACACTTGCACGTAGCAACCAGCAACATCTTTCTTCTCTTTTTCTCTCAGCGCTGTCATTTCAGATGAAATTATGGTACAGGCTTCCGCCGCCTTCTATGGAAGGCGAACGCCGATACATGCAACTATCGCGAGCGCTATAGTGGTTATGATCAACGTTACTAGAGCCAGTTGGTTGTGGTAAGGTTGGATGATTGCTGAAGATATCCCGTTTCCGGGAACCGAGGTCACGCCTGCCGGCACTGGCGGCACATAAGTGAACGCAACCGACTCGCCATGTGTCTGCTTTTACTTCTGTTACTAAGATGCCTGCTTCATCTTTTCTATTTATCCTAGTTTCCTCAGCTGCTTTATATATTGGTTTACCCTTCTTCGTAAGCGAAAAAGAAAAGTGGCTGTTCGAATATCGTTATGTTACAAAGATTCGGATCCAGTAACCAGACGTTGGTCGTTAGCATTTCTTAGCGCAGCGTTGAGGAAGGCATTGCGGATCTACTTCAACTGATTCGCCTCTTTCGCGTTCATATGCACCCACCCTAGCATGTGTCCTGTTGTCAGCGACTGCTGCTCTATATGAAGTCATTAGTTATGTCTTTTGATTCAAGTAACATTTGCGCTTATGGTATCTTGCCGCGCTTGAATTAGTTTAGAATTCTGCTTCCACGCCTTTGTTACCACATCGTGACCATGTCGCGAGAAACAGTTCTCTTATATTTCATTCAGACAGCGGGCTGTATACAAATTTGTGGTGCAAGAGAAATTCACGATGACGGAAATGTTATGTCTCAGCGGAATCTTCACTGCTACCACCACGACAGGGTGCCAAGCATGCTTTTGTAATTTCTCATGGATTTATGACTGGACGCTGTCTCTGTGCAAGCCTTGATTCTGTGGTTGCCTGAAAGTTCAAAATATCGGCGTGAAATTGCGGCCAATCGAAATAGCATTTCTTGCTTAATTTTACTGCAGTACCCACTTAGATACTGCACAATAAGAATCGCTCTTGCTAACAAAAGCTATAAAAACTGGCAATACTTGAGCAACCGTTTTTGAAACAGTTACATATGCCGTAGCATGACTGTCTTTGTTAGAGACCGAAGAAATGCAAAATTTAGTATGTTTAAGTGTCGAGGAGCCATATGCGGCTAAAATACAGGTATAGAGTTCCAGCTCTGAGCTTATTCACTCTGAAAAGATATGGCAGCATTCGTCTTGCGTTGTCCATTTTCTATCTTTCACGACTGACCAAAAATGTAACCGCATGGGGATTCGGTTAGCATTCCCGCATTACCATCATTTTTAATTTTTCTCCTGCTCTCACTAAGCTATTCTAATGGAACAGGCATGACCTCTGCTGGGCACTCGGGCATACCCTGTCACCGAAGTATATTTTCCTCCTCGATCGATCTAAAGTATCAGTTGGTTGTGGTCGCATAGAGGAAAAATGGCACCTCCGCTACTTCTGCAAGCCCTTAAATTTAATCTCGCCTTTGTAACAGCATAAAAGAAATCAGAGCTAAACTAAACGGAAAGAATATTGGGTCAAAGAACAGCACAGCAACGCACAGCAATAATGCTGCCGTGCGTGGAAAGAAAGAAAAGGGAAATGTGTGTACTGTTAATCTGCACACCTGTAAGCAAATATGCGAGTTTATGCGCGGTCATGCGATACGTGCTCGCATGCGATGAGCAGAATAGAGAGGCGGCCCTCGTTACTGATATTATCATCGCTCTTGTCCACGAACTTGCTTTTGATGGTTATTATATTATCTTCGCTTTTGATCTTTGCTTCTCACTCACTCTCTCTGCCTACTGTCTGCGATGATACAATACCCGTGGCCAGATGCCCTCGTCATTGTCTGGATAGTCTTAGGTTTCCTGCAGCTGTGGTAGTTTTCGTTCTCGCCTATCTTGCTGTCGCAAAGCGCAAGGCGGCTCCAAGATTTTATTATGTCATACCATGAGCCCCGCAGCACTGGAATAAGTGTCTCCAGCCTGAAGTACCCCCCAGAAACTAGAGATGCATACACGTGGCTTTGCTCCCTTTCCTTTCAGCACACCAAGCTTTCGTCATGCTCGTTGGAGATTCACGGCGGCACAGGCTAGCGAAATGCCGAATGCACCTTTGTACTAGGTTAGCCCTGAAGATGTCTCCATGTCGAAACCAACGTTCTTCTTCTTTTATCTAATCGTGCGTTTGAAAAGCTATGTTGGCGCTTCCTATAGAGATTGGAAGCCCTATGCAAAGCCAAGTGTTCGAAATACTCAATGTGTCTAACTCTCGTATTCTGTTCTTCACTCCATCATGTGTGCTTATACCCGCATTGTGTGAATATTTTCCACACACATGAGTTCCACGTATTAAAGCTATTGCGCACGCACTGTGATACAAGCAAGACAATTACTCCCACGCTTAGCCACTGCTGGCGCAGCTATATTGCCAGAGCTTCTCTTGGATACCTGAGCTCTAGAATATAAGTGAGATCTGTAGGTAAGACGACTATTCTATGGGTCAGAGGTGTTAAGTTATTTAGCAGATGAAATGGGGACGATAACTACATCCTAACTATATCAGTCAGACAACTTGGCCCGCTGGACTGTCAGAAAAGCTAAATGTTAATTACACTATGCGGCGATAAGAAAATACACTCTAAAGACTAGTGAGGTTACCGCAGGAGTGAAGCCGCCGATTTACACTTCAAAGCGATGTTTTACTCTCGCAAAATGTCGAGTGGAGTGAAATGCACTGTTCACTCTGTCGCCAAGGAGAGAGTGAAATGTGCTTTTCATTCTGCCCTTCAGACAGAGAGTAGAATACCCGTTCTACTCTTTCCGCAATAGAGAAGAAATCTTCTCAGCTTAATCTTCTATTTCAACTGTGGGAGGTTGGCCCCGAACATGGCGATGTGTCACTCACACATGCTGAGCAAAGAACACGCCGTTTCGCTTCTAAAAGAACAGGCAGCCGCAGTTCAAAGGACGCGTAGCGAGCGCTGTACTTTTTCACTCGGAGTTGCTCCATCGCGCGCGCGCTCAAAATCGCAGAACAGCACAGCACCAGAGAAAGGTGATTCGTTCAGCGAGCAGCAACAAAGGCCATCCAAGGGAGATCGTGTGTCAGCCATCTCGTGTCGTCGCGAAAACACGACAGTCGTTTGTCATTCATTGGATATAACAACAAATCCGCCACGGTAAGTGAGTTCTAACTTAGGTGCACATTCTGCGTATATGACATGCTATCCCCAGCAAGTCGTCGTGGCGCTTAGCCGATGCCATTGAGAACGGACTAGCCAAGCGCACTGTGTCTCTCGATGTCAATCGAAAAAGCCAGTCGTCGCGACAACTGCATGTAATTTTATCAGTTGCCGCTATCCGTAAGAGCTTTTAAAATAACAAACGCTGCCAGAACCATGGTATGTTCAATAAGGCGTGGAGCGAGAGGACGCTTAATATAGTTTGTTCACCAGCCCATGATTCCGAGCCTATGCGGAGTATCCTTAGCGTGCGTTTTGTGTATTTGAATTTATTCAGTTTGGCCGTCTACTGTGTACGGAACGCTGCTGAAATAAGGAGTCACATAACATAAGGCGTAATTTCGCTGGCGGCATGCTTTCGTTATCGTGCTTTCGGTGTCGCGCCCATGGGTAATCTGCGACCACTGAAGTTACGTGCAGCATCAGTGCTAGTTAGAAACTTTGCCGCAGGCAGTCAGCTGCATGCTACAAGAGGTCAATTGGGCGCGTTATCTTGAACTTACTGAAAACGCATGAGGAATCCATGTTTTATGCTGAATAAAGTATAAACTCCATATAAGCGATCTTGCGAGCGACAGATACAAGCGATGTGATGGAGATGGTTGTCGCGTTCGCTCGTCGCCTACAAGTCGTATCCGTGCGAGCGACGATATTGAGCGACGCCTCCCCGTTGTTGCCGGTATGAGGGCTGCAAACGCGCGCCGAAACTAGCGTGATGCGTGCTTTAGTAATTTAGGTGGATATATTTTACTGTAAAACGTAGCATATTTCCTAAGGTCCTGCAGTATGTTCTTATAATTGCACGTATAAAAATTAAATCGTTTGCTCGTTCCGCGCAACAAACAGTAGTATTTGAGGGATCTATGTACATGCAATTCTGGCTTAGCGCTATTAGTTAGTCGCTCTTATAGCACTTCCTCGAAACGAGTGACGATTTCTAGATTTACGGAACCGAGCCATCTGTTCAAGCGACCGCCCGTTTTGTCGCGCGAAACCGTTGCTCGTCGCCGTCGCGCACTAAGTTGCTCTCGTGGGGTTTATCCCTAAGACTTAACTGTTTTTGCTCATGTATTAAAATGGTGAGATTATATGTCTCATTTTGTGTCTTCTCTTGCTGTTTTCAAGCACGATGCGAGTCTGAAAGGGTCCTTATGTCTACGACCCCGGTGCATTATCACGAAGCGAGTTATGCATCGGCATGGAATATAACGGCTGCTGTGGGGAATTACAATTTGCAGGGGCGCTTTGCATACGCTTATTATTTGGACATGCCTGTGCATTTGCTAATGTGAGTTGGCGTTTCAGATTTATGCCATATATACAGGTAAATCACCCTTCCTCTGGGGGAAGTGTAATGTGTGCACCTTTATACGGCATGGCAGATTAAAATGTGTTTATCACTTCAATATTTTAGTAGAGAAATAAAGTATCAAAATAAAACGTTGCTTAATTCCATGTTACCAGTCGTCTGTTGTACACAAAACAAAGAGTCGGTTTAATGAACTAATAACTGCGGTCTAACTGCAACCTTTACATGCCTTCAAGAATGTAAAATGCTAGATTTCAAATTGCAACAGTAGTCTAGTCTGTCAAAAATGAACTCCATTGCGCACCTCATAAAAGAAAATAAGTTCATGTCATTCACTAAGCTTAGATGCAGGCCGCAGTGAACTTTCTTGTTATTATTTAAATGCGGGTAAGCTTTCCATAACAAGCCTTGTTGCCCTTTCTTATAGGCATGTCCAGTCATATCCATTGTACTGGAGGACCATATTTTCATCCACACTGCGCATCATGTTTGCATATATGATCCTCAAATTACGGTTTGAGCCGTGGCACAACCAGAGATGGTGCGAGGGGCGCACTGGGCACGTGCTTAGGATGTGTCACAAGTGGTGTTTGCGACACACCAGACTAATGACAGACCTATGACATCTGACAATGACCAATATTCTATTTACTAGCAGGAGTATTTTAACATTGGTGTCTAACGAGGACGAACTGTCTGATATTTCTTTTTTGTTGAACTCTAAAAATTGAAGTTAGTTTAGCAGTGGACTGTTGCAGTCATTTAGATGTTTCGCATGCATTTTTGTAGGAAGACCAAGAGCTAAGACTTTCTTTTAGTACCATGACCTTGACTGTCTTGATGTTGCTTTACATCATGTCCTCGTATTGACTTTTGCAAACTGTATGCCTCAGGCACCTGCTTTATAAACGGCAGGAAGGCAGCTGCAAGGAAACAAGGATGTCATAGAGCCAGCCCCGCGCGACTTCACGTAGTGCAGAGGAGCGCACGCCAAAGAATCAAAATACATTGCCATGCAATTTGGCCAAGAAAACTAGAATGTGGGTATATTGGGTGTACGATTTGACGAAATCTCAAATAAATCAAAATACAGTATGTCACACCAAGATGAAAATTCTCACGTCCTCTAGGTAGTCATCTTAACATGGTATATTTATGTCTGATGGGAAAGTCAAAATCAAGTACGCTCTCTGGAGACAAACACATAGGAGCAAGTATCATTGAAAAGTTAGGAATACGTATAAAAAAGCTGATCAGTTGTGAGAAGTTACTGCTTTTTGTCCTGCCTCTCAACAGATATATCCATGTGATCAACAAATAGTGGTACAATAAAATTTCACATTTGCTTAGTGACATGATACATACTTGCAATGAGCACGGTGCCTGTGTTCACTATAAAAAGCAACAGCTCATGCTTCGTAAGGTTCTTACATACATTTAACAGCTTTAATAGATTATATTTAACAGCATGTAATTGCAAGGGTACAAACACAAACCACTGCGATTCTGTTCTTTTAAATGCTGACATGAAGCAGGCCGATTTTCATGTCTTCCTTGTTATCTATCTTTTATATTTAATTTTAAAATTATGGCTTCCTTTTAGGTTCCAGAAAGGGGAAGCATTGGGGTAAGAGAATCCTAGGTTTAAGAAGTCATTATCGTTTACGTGTATGCTCACGAAACCAGTTCATTAGAACCACTCGTGCCTCTCGAAGCGAAAGCAAGGAACAATTAAAGTCTTTAAATGTACACCGTGGTGCACACCTTACGTCTTAGAAACTGGAGAGTCACTTGGAGTTCAAAATTATTTAAAAAATGTAAAATTGTGGTTTCTCCAATCTACTTGCCAATCAAGTATGCTAGTGGAGGTAGAGATGCGTTCAAAGCAAAGAGCTGAGAGCATCTGAATAGAAGACTTGTTCATCAATTGACGGATGTGAACATATAGCGTTAAGCAAAAGCCCCTTAGTTTCGTGGCTTCTGTAGACATGATTCGTCTGGACTTAAGATAGAGTGCACACAGAAGTGATGTATTATTCGCCCTAGACACATGTACTTGTTTTGAGACGAATCTTCTGTAAGTGCAATAATTTTTCTTACTTTAGCGCATTTTGACCACTTCAGTAGGAAAAAAGCTTTGGTTCCAGGTAGTTGGTTCATTGTGCAAGCCTAAGCATAGTCGCATGGAAAATACACGTGCATGGAAGGGATACGTGAAGCAGGATGGTACCATTCTCTGTTTATGTTTTGCTTCTTTGATTGTCTCTTTCGTGCACTTTCCTGCCTGTACTTATGCTTATGCCGCCTTTGATGCATCATATTCATTACATATGATTTTTGGTTCACATCTGAAGCCATGCTATACTTTAGTTAGATTGTATATTCAACGAGTCACAATAATTGATCATGTAATTATGCAAGCTGCTCCTCAGAAGTATAGCATTCTTACCGTAATGGGAATGAAATGCTACCATATATGACAAGAAATTTGATGTGCGAGATTTGAATGCCAGTGCTTCCTGCAGTTTTATGCTCATTTGCTACACACTACCTAATATTGTTAATTTAATTTCATTTATTTGTGAGAAAGAGTAACGTATGAATCCCTACAGGACCAGGAAACTACTTCCGTGAGGCGGCCAACCGAATAGGTAATATTATACGCCTGTGTACCGGTTTGAGATTGGCAGTATATTGCGATAGACCCACGACAAGACAATGAGGTGCAGCCCATTCATGAATAACTTTATGAGAAATATAAGCAAAGCTAGCTACACCTGCAGCTTCACATGAGAATATACAACAGATTTCTAAATGCACTGTACTGTCAGTCAGGAACATCCATACGCTGTGCAGGGCGTTATAAGATGAGTTGCTGTCTTAGAATATGTCACACAGAAAAGTTTCTTGCGCAATTTATCTACAATACCGGCCCCATGCTTAGCAGATTATCTGGTAACCTCTGTCGTATAAGTGCACACGTTTTGTCCCAGAAATGCATTTGCTGGCCAGTAATGTGGCGCATATTTCTCTTCGATCATAGTGTCAGTACTTTTTGAGTTTGCACACGTTTGTTCTATGTTTAACTTTCAATTGTATACTTCATTTGTGAAAAGAAGGAGCCAATTGAACTTTAATTATATTTCTACACTGTAATACTGATGAAACTTTAGAGAATATACTTATGTTTTATTACAAGATGTGTTCTAAAATTCATGGGCATTGTAATCTGATTTTATGCGTTTGTCAGTATGATTCTCAAATTATTATTCAGTTCGTCTTGCGACTGATCAATGAAGGTTTTGACCTTTTAAGAGAGAAAATGTTTCATTTGAGTAACTCGCCGACTACAGATTACATCCTTTTCACCAAGCACAAATGCAGGAGCTGCTTATCAAGGAATCAAATATTCTCCATATGTAAGTATTGCGAATCCCTTCTAACGTGACCATAGGTCGACATCGTGGTTTCACACTATTGGGAAGAGTACTAGCACTCTGTTCTGATGCAGTACAAGTACTCTGTTTGGGGGAGTAGAAACACTCGGCTTGCAGGAGTAGAAGTACTCGGTTTGGAGGAGTATAAGCACCTGGGGGGGGGGGGGGTGTCCGGGGAGTACTATTACCCCTGTGAGGAGAGTATTAGCACTCTGCGGAAGAGTACTAGCACTTCCGTGCGGTGGAGTAACAACACTCTGTCAGGAGGAGTTGACCTACTCTCTCTCAAAGAGGGCCGATCTACTCTAGAAAAGAGAGTGAAATATGGGAAAAAGAGATACTCCCTCAAAAAGAGTGCCCCGAACTCTCTTTGTTTTAGAGTGATAAGCATGATTATTAGCTCTCTCCGCGAAGCAAGAATTGCCAAGTACTTTTTGTCTTAGAGGTGTAACATTAACGTATTATTACACCTGGTTTACAACGAGAATAGCCCATTTTTTACCATGCGAAAAGTTGCGTCTCCTCCACACCTAACATTTTTTTAGCGCTTTCGTCGCTACTTGAAAACTGCCTATACGATGGACCTTCAGAAGCGTTTCTTCAGGGGAGAAATTACATACGTAGAGCCCCGTGTGCACAAAACCTTTTCAAAGAAGCCGCAGATATTTCGGGCAAGGCGTTTGCGCTAACGTTCTCCCACTTTCCTGCGGGACGGGGCGGCGAGTAATCAAGGCCGTATGACACGACACTAAGAAAAGCATTGCGTGGCTGGATGTGATTGTGTCGCCACGGAGGGTGACTTACTACGGCAGGCGCGAGATAACAATTTCGCGCTTCCACTACACTCTATTGGAGATTGGCTTGCAACGGACACTTTTGAAACAATTTCCATTATGCGAGTGGCATGGGCTTAAGGCCTCTAGAGTTGTTTCTCCTAGCATAGTGCGCTATAAAGCGTTGTCAAAATAAAGGCTTTGTAAACTCGGTGCACAAGGTGAACAAATCAGCGCAAGAATGAGAGCGAAAGTTAATTACGGCCGTGTTACTTACTCGCAGAAAAATTCTCATCGTCTAAGCACTTAGTATGCTCAATGCCTGCGCGAAAAAAAGACTAACCGTGTTACACATCATCCCACAATTGTTTTGCATGAAGAACCAAAAATATCGGCTCGAATTCTCTCTCTGTTGCTCACAAAATGCCTAACCTCTGCCCAGGCAGCTTTCTAACCCTCGTTCATTGCCGCGGTTGTACTAGTTATCTGACTGTACCACTCGTGGTTCTGACATGCAGGAAGGCAGGCAGTGAACTTTATTCAGGAGTGACTCCGGCAGGATTGTTGAATATTAAAGAAGTGGGAGTGACTGCTAAAGGAAATTTTCTATTTAGCGCGCATTTCTGTGTCGTGCGTTTTCAAATCTCTTTAGGCTCTGTGAAAACTCGTCCAATTTACGGCTTCTGCGGGCATATCAGATTGCACCGGCTGGCTGGTGTCCCATTCTTTTCATTCAGATCGTGTCCACCCGGGCTATTGCAAACATGAAGCCGTACCAACTTGCCTGTTTTCCGATTCTGCTGAATGGGATCCCATTGCGTTGGCGCTCGCACGCCGATTCATTTATGAGATTGAAGAGGAGGGCGTCACTTCTAGGCGTCGTTCGCTTCACTTACCTTTATTTCTAGCTAAAACACCATTGTCTGGTGTTCTTTCTTTTTCGAGATTTTTTTTTTTGCTGCGCTCTTATTTTAATTTGCAATGATAAATGCATAATTGTCGACGCCATTCAAAGTGGTACTTTGACAACGTAGAGGTAGATGCTTGCGGTCTGCGCGCTTAAATAGTGGCGGAACAGGCCTTTTCAAGTTATGCAGGTATAGCCTAATCTACGGTCCGATTTCGAGACTCTGGCACGCGTTTTCTAAACCGGCGGGTGCGGGAAGACAGATGATCCCTGTTAAGCGGCTCAAGCCGCACGCGCGGAATCGATGAAGAGGGTGCGCTCGTGTGGCTGCCCTCGTTGTGCCACCTTGCAGTCGCAGTCAACGCTCGGTGGCCACATCCCTCGCAATTTGCTGCGACAGGGAGGGAAAAAAATTATTCACCCTGCCACACCGTGAAAATCGCTATCTCTATAGGGGCGAATGCTTTAACTACGCGCAACGGCTCTCCCCCTACCTCCAGAAGTACTGAACCCGGCGGTCTCATTCAGAGCCTCACCAACGTGCGAGGAAGCTGGAGAGTTGCCGATATATTATGCGGGCGCAAAGCTGCTGCGAATTAGGAATGATGAGTTAGGCGGGAGATTAGAACCAGCCGTTTCCGTATGAGGGCGTCGCTCGGAACAGCTTCGCAACCTGAAGTCTTGCTTAATTACGACGTTTCGCTGATCATTTCGATTAACGATGAATACAACCTGTGCAGCTGAACTTTATACAACAAATTCAGAGAAAAAATATTACCGTTATTACACTCTAAAAAAGTTTACACCCTTTGGAGTGTATATCTGCCACACAACAATAATCATCTCCCTTTCTTGCGTTTCCTTTCTTGAAAACGCCGCGCCCGCTATTTTCCTGTCTGCAGTGCTATGTCATGCTGATAACTCGGATGCCGTTTGTTACTGGGAATTACCGGGCTCGCACCGTTAAAGAAAGGAAATGCGGACAAGACAGATGACATTTATTGTTGTGTGGCAGGATACGACTCAAAGTGTGTAAACTTTTTTTACAGTGTAGGTAACAAAGAGTGAGTGACGAGAAAAGGAGTTTACTAGGGTGCTAAGCCTTATAAGATATTCCGCATTTTCTTACCTCAGGTCTCCCTCTTTCTCGTTTTGAGAGTTGTGGCACCATCAACTATACACACACAGAGAGAGAGAGAGAGAAGGGAAGAAGGAAAGGCAGGGAGGTTAACCAGACTGAGTCCAGTTTGCTACCCTAGACGTGGAGAGGGTAATGGGGAGCGAAAGAGAGAGCGATAACTTTGGTGTAGGATGTCTAGAGTCGGGCCCTCAAGTCTGTTGCCTTCAGGTAGTGAAAAAGCGCTCGAACTGCTTTCTGCGCTAATGAACTATGAGGCCAGGTATCCCAAGACCTTCGCTTCTGTAAATGGCCTGTCATCCAACGTATTCAAGGCACACTGGAGAGTCTCACATTAATTATCGAAGCGAGAACAGTGACACAGAAGGTGACTGATTGTCTCTTCACACTTGCACTTACCGCACATTGGTAAATCTGCCATTCCAATAAGATAGCTGTAGGAGTTGGTGAATGCTACTCCTATCCACAGCCGACACAGCAGTGTTGCGTCACGTTGTGGAAGATTCGCTGGTAATTTAAGTTTCTGTGATGGGTCGAGGCTGTATAAACGACACTTAGAGTTCTGTGGTGTATGCCAGTAACTTAAAACGTGATGGGGTACGAGCGAGACTACGAAGCTCTCTTGCATTGTCGACTGTCGATAAAGGTATAAGGAGTGTCGGTGAGCCAGCCTGGGCACGTCGGGCAGCGTCATCGGCGAGGTGGTTACCAACGATGCCACAATATCCCGGCAGCCGCCCGCGATTGGGCCGGCAGAGTAGATCTATCAGTCCCGTCGTGGGATTAGCCGGGTGCGCGTTTTATCGCGCTTTGCTGGACCAAATAAAAGTTTATTCACTCACTGAAATATGATATCATGTCCTCGTTCAGAAGCGCAATGGCAGGTTTCGTTGATTTGTGACACCAGCTGTTCATAATTGCTACGTCAACTATACAATTGATTATTATAATATGGACGTCCTGTTTTTTTAATCACCTTGGGACAATTGTTCACACCGCAGAACTTAAATAATGTGCAAAAAACAGAGTATGTATATATATATATATATATATATATATATATATATATATATATATATATATATATATATATATATATATATATATATATATATATATATATATATATATATATATATATATATGTATACATATATATAAGGGTAAATCTAGACTAGACACCAGAAAGCAAAAGTAAGCAAAGCATATTTCTGATACCTTTTACAATATTTGCGTCATATATACTAAAATGCGCAGACACCTAAAGGTATGCGCATGAATAAATTATAAAACGAAAAGCACTTTGTTAGCCCTGAGCGGTAAATTTTTCAGACTGTCTTCTGGCTTTATTCGGTTATTGGGCGGTGTGCTGCCGTTTACTTCACTTCTTACTGGCAGTATGATTATAGTCGAAAGCCCCACGGGCCTGAAGCAAGTGCAAACGAAAGAAGGCAATTAGGGTGCAAACAGGAGCTAATAGCTAAGACAAATGTTCAACCATTGAAAAAAATGTGCTGTTGAAAGCACTACCTTGATTGCTGCCCGTCGTCAGTTAAGTAGTGAAGGGGCTAGGCCTCTTCAACCTAAAGCAAGTTAACTGATTTTACTTAGGTCCAGGCGAGATCTAATTGCCCGTATTTAACGTCGCTGCAGTATTAGCATATGCATAATGCAAACAGCAGTTCTGTTACCTTTGCCCCACTCGTAGAGCATACGCAGATGTTCTTTTTTTTAAATATAAGGAACTAGGTGCGTATCAGAGCTTGTGCCAATCGTTAATCAAGAAGAGAGAAAGAAGTGTAAAAAGTAATTTTGGGTATTTTTGGCGTCCTCTACGGTTTGGTTTCATGTGAGACTGATCAAAAGATGACATTTTTATCTTAAGAGTTAGCTGATGTACTTTTATCAGATAAGAGAACCTATTTCACAATATATTGTTTCGGTAAGGTTAAAAGGTGTGAAGTATGGTGTCAGCTATCTTCCATATTTATTGCAGAAAGAGGATTGATTTTTGCTTCTGACACCAACGGGAATTATTGCATGCTTAGTTAGGCAGAAGCGATGAAGTATGACTTTGCGAACTCAACGTGATAAAATAGAATGGAATCTCAATCTTAATTTTCCCCCATTTTTCACTGATGTTAAAGTCGTATCCTCGGTGCAGCATTTGTTCAATGTGAGTATAGGCCATTATGCGTGCATGGCGCATACGTGTCTGCTGACAGCAATGAAGCTATGGACAAAATTACAAAATTGATATTAACTTAAGGTATTCCTACCTTACAAAGAACTTGTGGAATCCGCCATGTGCATCATGTTCCATCGTTTTGCACCAAGTGCGTTCATTTGGCTGGACAATTGTTTGTAAGGCTGTAGTTATGGAAAGCGAGCAATAATTTTCTTTAATCAAGCGCTTACTGCTAAACGAAAACACATGTCTTGATCGTCGCGACGTAGTCAATCTATCTAAAATGGAGTGATCTTGTTTATCCCGCTTTTATTGCATACTGCTTGATTAAATGCCTTGCCGGTTTACCAAGACAAGCAGCACGTTATCAAATCTATTTAATCAATTAAGTGAAGGTCGCTCGCAATTGTGAAGTACACGTAAGTTGCTTCTTGCGCAACGCAGTGGCCACGAGAGCATAGCCTATTCTGTAAATAATTTCTTTAATTATCCACTACTACCGTCAAGTCTTTTACGACTGAACATCGGTTTACACAGATAATGACAATATCAGGAACTGAAGTAAGAAGAGGCGGCCTTCTATACCTGCATGCATAGGTGTAACAAGATGAGCCTTGACATCATGTGATTATTAATTCCGAACCGAATATTGCTTAGATCTCTGAACTGCACGTTACCGCAGTATTCACCGCTTAATTCTTATTCCTGCTTGTTTCATTTTGTATGTATCCTCTATTTATTTCAAGGAATTGGAATACACGACACGGCTTTTCAGAGGTGTATACCTCGCGATCTTACATTTCAATTATATTATTCCGTTTTTTAATTAGCTACACAAGCGCACTACACTGCGATTTGTTTACGTTATTTATTCAGACCTAAAAATCAGGAAGCTAAATAATAAGTCATAAGGCTTCAAAAGTATCTTGCATGTTTATTTTTAAACTTTCATATAGGTCCAAACATATTTCCCTGCAATATTGATTTCCGATACTGGAAAATAAGGAAAGCCGCTTTACCTCAATACGGAGACTAAAGGTCACTTATAGGGCGAGATCGCGGCACCTTTTCTTGTGGGTGATAATCGAACGTTAAGCACAACCATTTGAAGCTTATTGTGCTGGTGGCGAAATTGAAGCATTTGTCTTAGCTTACAGCTCAGCCAGTTCACAACTTCAGGGATGGCGGACATCGATCGCTGAGATGGCTCCTATAGATCATTTATCTGGTTCGTCAAGGAGCGGTAATTTGAAATGTCCGTTACGTTTTCTTCTGCTTTTTTATAGCTTTAATTGCACTCTTTGCCCCCCAGGTAAATGTCTTGTGAGAATTAATGAAGAAAGCAGTGAACGATAAATTGCGGTATGCGAAGTAGACCACTTCTGAATAACTTGTCAGTATTATGTGTTCTTCCCTCTCACTGCACCCCATATTTTCATTTATTTCTTGCTTCCTTGGTCACTCATTCGCGAATGAGTTGTCTTGAGTGATTATTTAATTACTAGAATTAAGCGATAACCTCTTGCACGCCTTCGTTCTTTTTATGGGAACCTTTCCTGGCAGAAGTGTCTAACGAATTACTTTTGTCTTGTATCTTCTTTTGTGTCTTCAAAAAGAGTAAACAAAGCGCCTTATCTTGTTTTGACTTTATGTCAGGAACTAACAGAAAAAAAATTGGACTGCGAAGCAAAAAGAATAAGCACTGTATAGCACCAAGAAAAACAGCTTCATTGTATCAGCAGCATCTATCATCGTATATCACTCTTTCTGCTGATCCAAAAAATTCAAGTTTGTTTACGGCCTCTCCGGGCTTTGATTAGTAGGTTATTATGGTTATATTTGTCGTAACGATTTTCGTTATATTCAGTGCACTTCATCGCAATACTAATAGAAATAGGGAGACAGAAGAAAGAAGAAAGGCTGTGAGGTTGACTAGAAGGAAAAATCCGGTTCGTATCCTACGCTGGCAAGAGAGGGGAGGTGGAGGTACAGAGATAGCAATGTAGAGCGAGAGAAAGAAATGGAGAACTGACACGCGATCACAGCCACTCACTATCACCGCATCCTATCACCGCACGGAAGCGCTTGTAGCACTATAAACATCAGATCAGGCTACAGCCGCTTGTGCTGGCTTCTTCTTAAAAACTGCAGCAGTGCCCCCGTCAACCTCTACTGCGATGGCTTGTCCTGTCGGCATTCTAAAATAATATTCTCTGTTAAAGATCTTTTATCAAGCGACGTTATCGCAACTGCGACTTCCCATCTCTTTAAATGGGAGGCAGTACAGTCCCGGAGGATTTGGAGAGTCTCCTCCCAACCAGAGTCAGCATATTGTTCATCGCCAGCCCGTACGATTCGGAAGGCAAAATGCTTTGTAAAAGCCACTCCTAGTCATATTTGACTAAGCCGGGTAGTCTCGCGTCGGCAGAGTCCAGCTGGCATGCGAAGGCAGAGAAAGAATCCAGGTGGCGCCGCCGCTGCCTTAACATCTTCGGGTGTACCACGTGCAAAACGCGACATCGCGCGAGAGCATTTGAAGTTTTCTAGTGTCATCTGTCCTTGATGATGACAACGACTACTCTTTTCTGCCTTCAAGAGCCGACGGTGCAGCGTTATCGGCGTGTTCGTTTACTCTGACTCTGCAGTAATTTGGAGGCGACGGAAATATCATGTGATGTCTTTTCTAAGCCAATGTATAGATTATTTCTCTCATCTCGAATACCAGTTGTTTATGTGGTCGGCGCCGCAGGGCTCATAGCAATAAACTGCAGTGCTGCCTTCGAGTCACTAAATATTGGTCTTCTTCGATGATATTCTTGGCTGACGAGAAGTTCTGCAGCCGTCGATGTCATTGGGTGACTCGTCTTAAAATTGGTGAAAACCATGGCTCCAGATGAAAACTGGAGAGTTGCTGAGCCATCAGTATTAATGTGTACGTGGTTGGCATACATCTCGTGCAAAAGGAGGAGATATAGTTGTTTGAGAGCAGGAGGAGACAGCACAGATTTTTTTATGATTCCTCATACGGTGAGAGGCATTTTAGTTCCAGTCAAACATTATGAAGCAATCGATAGTCTAGTTGCGGAGGCGAAGCCTGATGGAAGGCTGGTGTGATAAGCGAAAACCAAAGCACAACATGATAGTTTTGGTCTTTCTGGTGGTAGTGTTGGATGATAGGAGGAACGGGCTTGGGCAAAGGGAATAGTGTTCACTCTGAGCCCCTTCACTACAAAATGTGTTTGTATTGGTCGGCCCCGGGCGATTGCAATACACGCCGCTGTGGACGCGCATTTTGACAAGCTAAGAAAACCTCTGAGAGACTGAGCTCGAATAGCTTGTAGAGCAGGATGATTTGTCTTGCAAGTGAAGGTCGTGAGGGCAAGCTGTATCTCGAAAAACCTAGCAAAAATGTACTGTACATTTCGAATATTGCATGCAGAGATATTCCTCAAGTGTTTCTGCCCAAAGACTTGAAAGGCTGAGAAATTGCTCTCAGGCGCTCTTTCAATTAAGGCACGTGTGGGCAGCATGAGAGGTGTCTATCACTGATAATGCCAAGAAATCTGTGAGACTTCTTATAAGAAATGATCTGGCAGTTTATGGAGACGGCGTATGGTGTCATTGGCTTGCGCGTGAACTCCGGCGGTGCACATTCGCCTGATGACATATTGAGAATTCGGCTGCTAAGGCATACACCTGTCAGACTGTCAGAGCGGCAGCTTTTTGAAACGTTGCACGTATCTGAGGACATGTCACACCTGGAATGCACATATGTCGTGAGACCAATGAATGTGAGGTTGAATACGGTGGGGCTTTGTACACCGCCTTGAGGAACACCTTGGTAGGTGTAGTGTCGTGCGGTTGCATCATCGCCGGTACACACAAAGAACGATCTATAAAAAGGTAATGATAAATCCATTGGATAGCTCGACTACCTAGGCCAACCATCTCAAAAGCATCGAGGATAGCCGCGTGAGATACGTTATCGTATACCCCCTTGACATCCAAGAACAAAGCTGCAGATAACCTTTTGCATGACTTTTGATGCTAGACATACGTATCGAGATCAACAACAATGTCTACTAATGAGCGATCTCGACGAATACCAGCCATACAATTTGGGAACATGTTGTAGTGTTCAAGCTACCACTCCAAGCGGGCAAGTATCATCATCATCATCATCATCATCATCATCATCGTTATCATCAGCTTGGTTACCCCCATTGCAGGGCAAAGGCCTCAACTAACCCGGTGATGTACTGATTGTGGCCATGTGCCTGCAAACTGCTTAATCTCATCCGCCCACCTAACTTTCTGCCGCCCCCTACTATGCTTCCCTTCCCTTGGAATCTAGTCCGTAACCATTAATGACCATCGGTTATCTTCCCTCCTCATTACATGTCCTGCGCATGCCCCATTTAGTTTTCTTCATTTCAACTAATATGTCATTAACTCGCGTTTGTTCCCTCACGCAATCTGCTCTCTCTTTATCCCCCTTAACGTTACACCCATTATTCTTCCTTCCACAGCTCGTTGCATGGTCCTCAATTTAAGTAGGACCCTTTTGGTACGCCTCCATAGGTGAGTACTGGTAAGACAAAGCTGTTATACACTTTTCTCTTGAGAGATAATGGCAACCTGCTGTTCATGATTTGAAAATGCCTGCCAAACGCGCTCCAGTCCACTCTTATTCTTCTGATTGTTTCACTCTCATGATCCGGATCCGCGGTCACTACCTGTCCTAAGTAGATGTATGCCCTTACCACTACCAGTGCCTTGCTACCTATGGTAAACTGCTGTTCTCTTCCGAGACTGTTAAACATTACTTTAGTTTTCTGCAGAATAATTTTTAGACCCACCCTTCTGCATTGCCTCTCCAGATCAGTGGGCATGCATTGCAATTAGTCCTCTGAGTTACTAAGCAAGGCAATATCATCAGCGAATCGCAACTTACTAAGGTATTCTCCATTAACTCTTATCCCCAACTCTTCCCAATCTAGGTCTCTGAATACCTCCTGTAAACACACTGTGAATAGCATTGGAGAGATTGTATCTCCCTACCTGACGCTCTGCTTTATTGGAATTTTGTTGCTTTCTTTATGGATGGCTACAGTGGCTGTGGAGCTGCTATAGATATCTTTCAGTATTTTTACGTGCGGCTCGGCTACACCCTGATTCCGCAATGCCTCCATGAATGTTGAGGTTTCAACTGAATCAAGCGCTTTCTCGTAATCAACGAAAGCTACATATAAGGGTTGGTTATACTGCGCATATTTCTCTATCACCTGATTGATAGTGTGAATATGGTCTATTGTTGAGTAGCCTTTACGGAATCCTGCCTGGTCCCTTGGTTGATAAAAGCCTAAGGTGTTCCTGATTCTATTTGCGATTACCTTAGTAAATCCTTTGTAGGCAACGGACAGGCATCCTTCCCCGCTGCCTTCCTCCTTTGAATTGCTCCCAAGGCTCTCTTTACGTCTTCCGGCGTTACTTGTGGGATTTCAAACTCCTCTAGACTATTGTCTCTTCCATTGTCGTCTTGGGTGCAACTGGTACTGTATAAATCTCTATAGAACTCCTCAACCACTATATAATCGATATCTATATCTCATCCACTATCTCATCCATATTAGTAATGATATTGTCGGCTTTGTCTCTTAACACATACGTCTGATTCTTGACCATTCCTAGTTTCTTCTTCACTGCTTTTAGGCTTCCACCGTTCCCTGAGAGCATGTTCAATTCTATCCGTATTATACTTCCTTATGTCAGCTGTCTTACGCTTGTTGAATAACTTCGAAAGTTTGCCAGTTCTATTATAGCTGTAGGGTTAGAGGCTTTCATACACTGGCGTTTCTTGACCAGATCTTTCGTTTCCTGCGATAGCTTAATGGCATTCTGTCTAACGGAATTACCACCGACTTCTATTGCACACTCCTTAATGATGCCCATAAGATTGTCGTTCATATCTTCAACACTCAGGTCCTCTTCCTGAGTTATGGCCGAATACCTGTTCTATAGCTTGATCCGGAATTTCTCTATTTTCCCTCTCACCACTTACTCATTGATCGGCTTCTTATGTACCAGTTTCTTCCGTTCCCTCCTCAAGTCTAGGCTTATTCGAGTTCTTACCATCCTATGGTCACTGCAGCACACCTTGCCGAGCACGTCCACATCTTGTATGATGCCAGGGTTAGCTCAGAGTATAAAGTCTATTGCATTTCTAGTCTCGCCATTGGGGTTCTTCCAGGTCCACTTCCGGCTATCCCGCTTGCGGAAGAAGGTATTCCTTATCTCTCCACTGCAAACGGGCAAGAATAATATTTTCCATTATCTTTCCGATATAGTTGGCCAGCGCTATTGGGTGGTGTGAGGCTAGTTCAAGTGGGGGCTTGCCTTGCTTCAGAAGAGAGACCAAGCGGCTTGTCTTCCATTCTTCGGCAACCATGCCATCTTGCCAGGATACGTTGTAGAGATCTAACAGTTCTCTCCATGTGCCTTCACTCAGGTTGTTCAAGGTGCGGTAGGATGTTCCATCTGGTCCCGGGGATGAAGTATGCCTGCATAGAGCAAGAGCCGCTTCAAACTCCTCCATTGTGAATGGAAGATCCATGATGCAGTCACGCGAAACCGGGGTATCACTGGGGGCTGGAGAGCCTGAACCGGTTGCTTAGCCAGTGACCCTTGCACAAAAGTCTTCTGCAACATTGACATCTAGTCGCCTCTGGAAGAGTGCCAGTGCTTTGAATGGGAAGCGTTGTTCGGGAAGGAAATACAGACCCTGTACGGTTTTCTAGATGTGGGAAAGCGCTTTGCGGAGGTCTAGTGACTGGAAAAGCGTTTTTCAACGTGGAGGTGCTAATTTATGTATGCGACGCCGGGATTTCTTTTGTATTCGTCTGGTTGTCCTAAGGTCATGGATGGACTTGCTACACCGGTAATGCCGCTAAGCACGGCGGCGCAGCAGACGTGCCTAGCTGAATTATCCTAATCCAGAGGATAAGCCATCTCGGCAAGCATCTTCCATAACAGGTGTAAAAGTAACGCAGCCAAATAATCAAATGGTGTTCCGTCCAAAATACCTGGACAATCCTTTGATGATTAGGTACGGGGAAATGGGATCAAGTATGTGGGTCTCGATTTCCAAAAAACGTGTAACACATCTTGTGAAAGAGCTGGAGTGGAAAGCTAGGTCAGGAGAGCTGCCACAATTCGCGCCTCGTAGGAATGTTAGGCTGCCGCCATTGAGGACTGAACTGCCGTGGTATAAGGCGAAGGTCGCTAATCTTTGCCTTCTTGCATTTTTCCTTGTTTCTCATGGCATGGCGGTTTAGTGCGCATTAAAATCCCCGATGCTGACTCATGGAGCAGAACACACCCTCAAGACGTTTGCTAATATTTTGCAATCAAAATTACTTGAAGGCGATATATGAACGCCTACAAGTGTAAACATGAGCTTGCCCTTTTTTTTACGTGTAAGGCAAACATATTGTAAGGCAGAGTCGGAACTGGCTGGCGACCATAGGGGAGTTCAAGACTTATAAAACGATGAATTTTCTGCATGCACCAGTTGTTGTGGGCATGACAGCTTGGTATTCTGATTATTTCGCTAGTTATGATTGGCAAAGCTAATAGATTGTGTAGATGCATATTGGTCGTGTAAACTTTCGCATTATTTTGCCTTCATTTTTCTTTACACGCTTGTCTTTTGTATAGATCAGGCTTGAGTGATTGCGCTGCGGTCTGTGTTCGATTTGATTGAGCAAGGTTATTGCTTCGATTTGCATCTATTAAGGGATCGTATGGCAGAGAAGACACCTCAGAGACGTCGCTTGCCCAGTGAAGACAGTTGCTTAAACTGAACCTAGTGTCGAGCCGACGTGCAAAAACTTTCGTTCCGTCCTCAGGAGACGTGTAGTGGACACCATTGCAAGGTCAATCCATTTATAATGATGAGGCAATAGTATGAATCTAAGCCAATTTATGCGGAGGCAGTGTATACGAAACAGCCAGGCTTGACTTACTAACGCAATGAAGGTGGTCCAGAAGCGTCCTTTCAGGTAGTATTTGATGGAGCAAATGCATTCTTTGTCTTCCCGAATTGATCAGCTGATATCGATCTAGAACGCCTCGATTAAGCAACGGCTGCATAAGCTTTTGCAAGAGAATGTCGCATCAGAATGCCGGAATGTATACAGCATACTTGCAATGGTGCTACGGTGGTAAGACCAATTCAGTAGTTGTTCCGTTTCCTGCCGAGAAATTGCGATTTATAGAACCATGGTAGAGTGTATAAGCGCGAGTAAACAAGGACGCAGGAAGAAACAGCTAGGCAGAAACAGCGCTTTTGCAAAGGCAGCGCTGTTTCTGTGTATCTGTTTGTTTCTACGTCCTCGTTTTCTGGCGCTTATACACTCTACCATGGATTCTTACCAACTAGCCCGCCAACGAGTTTTAACAAAGTTCATTTATAGAACTAATTTTTGCAACCGTTTAGCAATGACCCGCAGGAAGTCCACAATGCAAGAAAAGCATAGTAGTTAAGCTTGCTATTATTGGTCTGATTTCTGGTATTATTAGATATGAATTAGGCACAGCTCTGCCATTGCAAGCGCCATTCAGGTCGCATTCGTGGGTGGGGCGTTAATGGAAATTACAACAGGAATTCGGCTTGCTCAAGGAATTCACCAGCGGAACCCAAGTGGACGCGACTTGTTCATATTGAAATCCTATCGCCTATACAAGAAATCTTGTCATCAAATGATATGAAGATCTGTCGAACTAGTGACATGGGGTAGAATGCGCTAAAGGTATAGCAACTATTACGGGGCCCGGATGCCCTCCCTCAAAGTACAGAAGTGGAAGAGAAAACTCGCGTTACCGAGGGCACGGTGATGTTATGACCACATGTACGTACTCGTAGAGTTTCGTTCTTCATTTAGATCCCGTCCAGTTTCGCTCATACACGAGACTAATTCCACCACGGCAATTCGATATCGCCGCGTTGAGTTACGAGTACTTCGTCACTCGTTCAGCAGTGAGCAATAATTCACCTTGTGCGCACGTGGGTCCTTGATGGCCAATGTTCTGTTGCAGTAAGTCATACGCAGACATTGAAATACAAAAATAAAACATTGCAGACTTGTGTGATCCTGCGCAATCACAACTAAATTTCGACCGAAATTCTTTATTTCGAGCCGCTGCAATAAAAATTTCATTTGCCTGTAATTAAATCACACATTTTAAGACATTGCCCCAATATGACAGCTCTGTTGTAAACCTGCCAGCATATAACTCATTTGGTCTCACGGTAAAGAAACGTTACACTTGCCATAAGTTGTACGCACGCATTTTACTCTGCGAGAATATTGGCCGTAGTATTCTCCCATTTTCACTACATCTGGTGACAGTTTATAGTTCCCACATGGCAGCATCTTAAATTCTGCGTTCTTCCTAAGGCAAATTGATGACGATCCACATAGTCTGCACATGTATTTTACTTCTAGGGCCTCTAATTTGTCCACACACTTCGCACTTTTTAAAGTTATCTGCCTCTACATTTGTCTACTATATGCCTACTACAAACATCATTTAATGAAAGAAAGGGGTAAAATCAAAACAGAGAGTTTAATAATTATTTACAACGCTTCCAATCTGGCCAGGAAAGTTAATGTTTTGCCACACACTGCACTGAACATGAGCCCCATCTCCAGTAAACGTAAACTTGGTGTAACACAAAATTATTTCGGTCTATCTGGGAGCATAGCTGATAAGAATGTGTGACACTTTTGAACAATTGCTTAAATGATTAGCAAATGCAGTATTTATTTCACACGCATTTACCTTCGCATAAAGATTTGTCATTGTCTGTCCCCCATTTTTCCTAAGTTTAATCTCGGTGGCGCTTGTTCATCTGCCAAAGAAACAGTCTAAGTTCTGCGAAATTGAATGTAAATACCTTCGCTTCGCCCGCATATTAGTCGTTACATGGTCATTATTTCACAAAACAGAAACGAATATTTTTTTTGTAGCACTCCTAATTAAGCCAGCCAGCCAAAATCTTGAAGGGGGCAGACAGATCGAGTAGCACACTGTGGTATAGAGCTTATAAAGAGAGATAAGGTGCCTAGGAGACCGGGGAATATCAACTACATACCGTTTATAAAGTTTACATATTGGGAGAAGACAAGTAAGGAGTAAACATCTTGAGAAAGTACAGGTTCATCCTTTAGACTTCAAACTTGCGGCATGCGTCACCCACGAAACATTCCACATTTATTCAAAATATTAAATTTCTGTCATTGATTGTCCACTTACAGAAGAGAGCAAGGATTTTAAACGTTTCTTATAAGGCTTCAATATGGGTAAGCAACGAGACTTTAACAATGTTTCTTGAACTCCTCATTACCAAGGTCTTTTCAAATTCCTGTTTATCGAACTCAACAATCAGTTTTTTTTTCTTAAATTTCGCAAAATATAGGCTTCAGTTAACGACTTTATTGAGGTCCTGAGGAGCTAGGCAGGGGGCCTGCTAGGTATGTCCCTACCAAGCCGTTGGCTAGTCCCATGGCGGAACAGAGAGGCGACTCCTCTCCGCTCGTTCACGGGCCCTCTGGACAGGCGGCTTCATGAGGGATGCAGTTTTGTAGCGTAAAGCTACATACGCGGGTTGGAGCCGAGCTTCGCGTCCGTGTGCGCCTGCCATACTGCGCATGCGTCGCCCTCGCCGCCGCCGACTGCGGCGCATTCCAGAGGTGTGACGTCGCAGTCTCCGCAGACGCGCCGGTGCCGTGTGCGTCCGCTGCTGCATTTAGGGCCTAAATATAGTCTGACGTAGCGTGAACGGGCGCACACGTTACGTCACGTTGGCGAGAACAATAAGCGCCTGTAGTGCCACCCATGGTTCGACGAACTGGCGCCGCCAACGTAACCAGACGCGGCCAACCAGGCCAACGCGCTCCGACGTCCACGGCGTCTTAAGCCTGTTTCACATGATGCGATTTTCGTCGCACCGGAAGTGCGATTTCCGTCGTTTGCGATGAAAATCGCAGTCGCAGTGCCGACCCCCCGATTTTCGGCTGCGACCAACCGGTTGGTCGCACAGTCGCACCGATCGCTGCGATTTTCCGTCGAAATTGCGCGGAGAGTTGTCAACGGAGCTATTCCGCCGGTTTGTTTTGGAAAATGGCGTCTCGCACGACAAGTGCAATGCGCGGAGAGGTGGATCGTCGAATTCGGTACGTACGCGAAGGGAGAATAAAAAACTTGTACCGCAGATTGCATTCTCCGATTGCTATGCGTTTGTTGACACGCTACACAGCAAATGAAGTGCATTTTCACGTTTGCTTCGTACGCCTTTGGGAGTTCTCAGTGCTAGGAGGTGTTCGAACCCCAGCAGACGACGAGGTCGTCACAATTTTCTTTTGCTGAGTAGCATGCAGAAATCGCGCTTACAAAGCAGCTTGAATTACTTCAAACTTGGCAAGGGCAAATGACAAGACAGCAAAGTACCCGAAGTTTCAACGTTGCGCTGAACGCGGTACCGTTCAGTTGCATTTTCTTGTCGGTTTTCAAGCATGAATTTCCCGATGCATCTTGAAAGCTTATCTTGCCTCTTATTAAATTTGACAGAGCGAAAGTGTAGGCTATCGTAATGAATTTGCTACGATAGCATTAAATCCGTGGCTTGAATAAAACATTACATGCACGTCAAGTTGCACCTCTTCTCTGGATATTGTTTTTTTCTTGCACAGAAACCAATAAACATTGACTATGTTGCGGACTTTGTATCCTTACTGCATCTGTATGAACACATGCTCTGCAAGGTACTTAACTGTACAGCTAGTAGATTAAGTAAATTGCTTGCTATAATGGCACAGTGACAACGTATCCTCCTGCACAATTGTGTAGAACTCGTGCAACAATGCGAAAAGCAGGCAAATGGCCTGTTCTAGTGGGGATAAAACAGTATAAAACGACACGCCGAAGAAAAGTAAATCAAAACTGTGCAGTGAAGTCAGCCAGTACAAGCAGTTCTTGCACGTTCACGGCTGATCAAGTGTGCAGAAACATTCATGCCTTACATGTTTCTAGTAAGTTTCTAATAAGTTTGTGATCACATATATTAGTGTGTAAAACCATATAACGATATCCGCTGCGATTACTATATATATAAATAATGAAATACCATGCTACTTGCAAGAACATATATCACCCGAGGATTTTAGAACAAGTTTCTGCATTTCAACTATACACAATATGTGGTTTATTCAATAAAATAACACAAACTGGGCTTTTTTGCAATGACAAACTTATTCCAAACTTTACTTACATACAGGCAAGAAAAAAAATTATAGACAGAAATATTGTTCTTCAATTTGCTCACCTGCCACTGTGGCTATAGCATTCTGCTGCTAACACAAGGCGAGGGGTTGTTTTGCCAGCCATGGAAGTCGCATTTCAATGGGAGTCATAGGTGAAAAAAAAGCTCTTGCACTTAGATTTAGTTCATCACCTTTTATTGAACCCTTACACTTCAATATACTATTGCATAGGGGGGCATGCTTATGCAAAATCTAACACCAATAGAAAGCAAAGGGCAGAATTGTAAAACAACCATGTTTCGTGATAATTCGAGTGTGTAAATACTCATTGCATCAATATGTATTGTTCAACAGCACTGCACAAATAAGCATGATCAGGTATAGCAAGTACTCTGTCAGGAAGCTGGTTCTACAGATGTATAATATCAAGGCATGAATGCTCATACTACATATACGTCGCACACATAGCACAAAGGAAACCTTTTTCAAGAGTTGTCCCTTCTGGCAGATATGAGTGGGCCATAAGCAGCAGGAACTTTATTGCAGGACATTGTGTAATACCGCTTATGAAAGAATGAAGAGAGTTAGGAGGCTTTTAACAGGAGCACCTCATGCTGCTCTAATAAGAGGAACGATGAGCAAAAACATTTTTGGTAGAGCACTTAAACAGTAACTTTCTGAAAGGCAGAAAATTCCAGGTGAGAGTTGGAGGTACATTTGGCCCACACATACCAACAACACGGGCATACTACAAGAAACACTACAGCCTATGGTGTATTACAGTATATGGGAAAGCTATCTTATGCAGAAATCAAGAATGATGCAACAAGCCCTCGACAACACTTCAGACTTTCTTGGCCGGTCTGGCCTCTCGCTTTCTGATAAGTCAGCTCATATCAACGTCGAAAAAAAAAGAAAGACTAGAATCAAGAACTGCCCCAGATTGCACATTGTGATCCACATAGCTGGACAAGTATGCCCACAAGACAACATCCACAAATCCTCAGCCAGTGTAAGCCCATGACGGCAGAGCCAGCACGTGGGTGAAACAATTATGCAATGCCTGGACGCAACTTCCACACCTGGTGAAAAGAATAATCTCGAAATAATGGGGGTGGACAAGTGGATACTATAGAAAATCGCAGATGCTGTGCTTGTGTCCAAGGTATGGTACGGTATGAATTACCAGCAGCACACAAAAAAGACAACTCGTCGAATACAGGCATCGGGTAGTAATAACAGGTCTTTCCAACTTTACCATGCTTGAAGACCTCTATGAGAAAGAGCTAACGAACAAGCACCTAGACAGTAGAGTTGCAGCCTGCAGCACAAATTCTTTGTCTCAAGAGCTCAGAACCTCGTCCCAGGATACTATGCCAGATAGCATATGAGATGCAAAGACGACTACCCCTCCCTTCAGAAACACAACCTCGGGAGTGCCTGAACTTGAAACACAACAGGCCCATACCGCGGAATATGGGGGCAAACAATTAAGCCAGGAGACTATATGCAACTGCCAAACACACAGAGGAGGTTGCTAATCATGAAGATGCAAGCAAACATAAGGCACATATGGCATGGCAATAGCAGTGTAACAGTAGTATGACACTACATAAAGCTAAACCCTATATAAGTGAGTACCATTCCAGGTCATCCTACACCTAGAAAAGCTGAACTGAAAGCAATCAAAGCAGCACTTGTAGTGCAGATTACACCCTGCACAACACCCTGCATGGATTCACTAGAAACTATTTGGGCCTGCACATCACACAAGATTGTCAGGAAAATCAGGAGATTGACACGCGACTTGCAAGCACATGGCCAGAAATTAAATTACAGGATACATAACCGTGCAGATATTCCAGGACACAAGCAGGCTTATAAGCCCGACATAATAACTGAAAACTAGATGACTTTGTGTGTAATCATTATTAACTAAAGTGCAACAGATTGACAACAGACAAGAACGAAGTGCTCTGTGTGTTCACTTCGTTCCTGTCCATCGTATTTCTGTTGCACTATAGTTAATTACTATAGATTGTAACACCATAACTTCATACAAACATGCACACTATAGGATGCAGACAAATGCTCAGGACAAACTCCAGAATGTTTGCATCCTGATACTTATGAAAGTGAACGGTTTCATTCCATGGCTGTCAATGAGACAGAGAGAAAACTTGATTGTGTTCGTGGAACAAAAATGCATTGATAAGCTTAGACATATAGTCATTGCTTAACACTTTCGAAATGAATAATTATAGCTTGCTATCGACATTGAAGCAGCCTTTCGACAGCAAGAAAAGGAATCAGTTTTTCCAGCTCTGAACATCGAATTGCAGGAAATGCAAGCAGACACAAAATTCTGCCAATATAATCTGTGTAGGAATACCAAATTGGAATAAACATGGAGGCTTGCATTTGTACTTTCTCTGGCTGAGCAATCTAGTTTGAAATTACTCCCATAAGCATGTCGTAACAATGTTGATCTAATACAGGTTAAATGCATGACTATCTCAAGAAATCTGGAAGATTGCTATAAATTACAGTGAAGAAACTATAATATCTAATAAAATTGATAATAATATTTATTTCCACAGAACAGGCTAACCGTGAGAGGCGTGCGAGGCTGAGCAGAAAGCTGAAAAATTCTACGGCAAGTGCGCCTGCCGTGGGCCCACGATCCTGCATTATGGATAGCGCGTATTGATATGGTCTTCTTGTTAGAAGTTCCGAGTATAGTACCAGCGCGAGACACGGGACAACAAAGTGGACGAGAAGTGTGTCTTTTAGAATGCTGTGTTACAACGTACAGGTTTCTACAAAAGTGACGGTAACTGCTCGAAACATTTGATTCGTCGGCTTTTGCGCCTTTAGAAATATTTATAGAGGGCTCCCATATATATATTCGCAGCGCAAGCACGGCGATGGACGAACCAGGCTAGCGCTAAGGTTGAATTTCACAACACAATTTTCATTCCACGTCGTAATCACACAGATCGTTTGAGGCTTCGTTCAGGGGCACACGCGGGCGTTCGGGTTGGTGCTTCTTGATGCGTTTGGCGTAAGAATATGGCTAGGAGCAGGCACCACATATGCGCAATGACGGGCATTGTACACGCATCATTTCTCCAAAAGCTGACGCCGAGCACGGGTAGCGCGAGGATCTTGTTGGGCTGACACGACAACTTCGTGCAGCCGAACTCCGAATACTGCATATACGGTGAGGGCAGCTATATGAACTTGTCGGTAGGCCATCTTGTAGATTGTTGTAGCGCAGGCAAAACGAAACGGTCATAGAAGGTAGATAAGACAACACACAGCGCTGAACCATAGAATAAAGAATTGCTGAACCACCTGCGAACAGCTGTTTACGTGCGCGATGTTGCACTGATCTACAGAAACCGCCGTCGCGCACTCCAAGACAAATCTTAACTGACGGTTTTAAATTAGTAAACGTACATATTATTTGCTTCTAATCAAGATAAGTCAATAATATTATAGTGTAAACGTTTTATTCACTACAATAAAGTAATTATGCAGCGTGTGCCGCGAAACCTGGCTGTAAGCAACCCTGGGCGTCGCACCAGTCGCATTGTTGAAATCGCAATCATGTGAAATGAGCCCTCTAAAAATCGCATTGCGACGCGTGCGACAGCACCGATTTTCGTCGTTGCAGTCGCAGCATGTGAAACAGCCTTAACAACGCTTGCCCACGCGCCGATAACGTCGCACAACGCGCCTTCACGATTGCGGCGCCGCGCAGCACTGCGCATGCGCGAGGAGGGCGCACCATGCGTATAAATGCGCTGGAGAGACGGTTGATGCAGCGCGCTCCACATGGAGGTTAAATAGAGTCGAGCCGCTGCCAGTCGGCGCAAAAGACTGGAAATTAACCAAACATAGCCGTACCTTTACGCTACGTATATCTTGGCATAGCTGAGCTAAGCCACTGTCAGTTTTTTTTCCTAAAGCCGTGACAACTGCTATGTAACGATGTTGAATGGTTGTAGTCACAATAATAACTTCACTGCCCAGGAGGATGAGTGTCGAGAAACATAGTTATTAATAATAGTAAGGTAAAAAATTAGTTGTTTGAAATTCTAAAGGAAGGTAAATATAAGTTCAGTGGTAATCTTACGTGTAGCTTACACAGGAAGCCATTTGCAAGCAAAAAAATTACAATAATAATGCAAACGTCACCAAGATGATCATCCACTACTAATCAGTAGTACTTTGCCTTTCTCATCGTCTTCTCTGCAGCTTTGTTGACGTGGCCTTTAACTGCGGCTGTTCCGTATAAATATTTGAGAAAGAAGAGCATGTCACGAGTCAAATGAGGGGGCAGCCCTGGCTACTAGATTTAAGAGAAAAAAAGTTTTTTCTATACATTTGCATGGTTTATCTCTAGGAAACTCAACTGTTGTGAAAACTGCGAGCTGCTACGTAAACAAACAAATAAAAGAAAAAAAGGTGCCGTTCTAGGCACGATGTCTTTGCATCGAAATTATTACGCGTTCGCTATTGTAGCTGTTTACGATTTGGGAGCTTATCATAATTTGTTGCAACGTAATGTTGCGTGCTGTTCTGTAGCCATTTATAGTCATGCATGGCTACATAAGCAGACAAAAGATGACGTAGAGTGCGAAGGACAAGGACGGCGAGAGATGACATACACAGCGCTGTGTATGTCATCTCTCACATTCCTTGTCCTACGAGCTGTACGTCATTGTTTGTCATGAATTGCCAACTAGCCCAAGCAACCACCCTAGTTCACTACATAAGCAGGTGTGCGCGCACTGGTGATACCTATCAGCCGGCTGCATGTTGTACTGGATTACGTCGGGATTCATTGTCTGTGGAACAGATATGAGCTCACTGTCGCCACTGTGTGGGTCAAAATTATATTATTCATAAGCGAATTTGCTCGTGCTCGAGATATCTACTCCGAGTGATGTGGCTGAGGTGGTGGACATTGTTCTCGTTTTCTTCATTCTATGATGTTGGCGAAGATAAGGTAGCGGAGGCGGCCTGACGACGTCACAGTAACGCTGGTGAATGCAACGGTTAGTGTAGCCGAATGAGCGGACGGACGGGTTAAACAAATGTAACTGCTATCACCTCATTTAAAATTAGTACTACGCATAAATTTTAAAGAAGACAATCGGACCACAATAACAAAACATCTAGTGCTGTTGTATAGGCGGCTGTTCAAATAAGCGGTTGGATGCCAGTTTCGTTCAAGTATTGATGCGGTTGCTAATAGAACTGATTCAGTCCTAATTGATTACTAACGAGTCATTGAATGCAGACACCTTTTTGTGAACATCTGTGAAAAGTGCAACCGTGTCAGAAGGTTCAAAAGCTGCGCGACCTTACCCTTCCTCGTGAGGCGTCCATGTAGACCCTGTAAATGTTTCTTAACGCCGATGTTCCTAATAGATAGAGAAGTACAATGCTGTTTGCTCTTCCAAGCTTCGCAACGACCGAATTGCTACAGCGTGTGGTGATATACACTACTGGCAGGGTGGCTTGCGACATTGAACCTTGGCTGGACCTAGTTTTGATGCATTTGTCTTCTTCTGTTTGCGTAAGCCTCGGTCAAGCTCTTTGAGGCCATGCGTCCGCACTCAGGGAATGGGCACGTGAACTCATTGAGTGTTGAAGGGTTTGGTATGGCTTCAGTTCGTCCGATTTTGAGAAAGCAGTACAACCACAAAACTAATCAGTTTTTGTATATACATAGCGAATCGCTAGAATTAAAGCATGTTTCACCAGTTTTTCTTCTGTGCCTTATATGCACCCCGCTTTTGAGGAAACGCCATAAGACACCCTTGCCTTCTCAAAGCTCGCCTTGGCGTATGCTTGTCATTGAAGGTGTATCACAGGACAGCAGCTTGCGCGTACCTGACGTACCTCTGACAGGTTCGCTTCATTCTTTGCAAAAACTTGAATGCCTCACCATATCTTGGATATCCGCTTTCAGTAGATTAGTTATCATTAGGCACCATTTTCAAGATCAGTAGGCTCTCAGGTAGGTTATAATATTTTTTTTCTGCTTGCTTACGGGGGTAACAGCCATTGCTCAAGAGAGTGTGAGCCATTCATTGTCTTACGTGAAGGACAAATTTCTCATTGGGTAGGCATACAAATGCTTACGCTTTCAATAACAGAGGTGATACGAAAATGTGTGTGCGCAGCTATCGTCAGCATGATCACCAATCAGCAGAATAAATGTATTCGTATCGTTCTTCAAAATTTGGTGTCACCTCTGTGTCGTGTGCTAAACGCCTTCGCTGGCCATCCACTTTCACACAGTGGATTGACTCATGATTTTTTATGCTTTTGCACTGCATTGTTCACAAGCTCTGCCAAAACGCCGAACCTAATTCTGGCGGATCTAAAGCGTCAGAGGTATAAGCAGTGATGTCACAAAGACGAAGGCGATGTATGATGCTGTCTTCATTCTCCGTACTTTTTCTTTCTCTCTTCATTGCTGAAGGAAGAATGGTGCAGCCACAAAAAAGTACGTCACGTATAACATAACATAGGGATTATCTACCTCTTGCGTCCCAAAGTGTGACGTACCAAATAAATAAGTAACCTTTATTGTATCATTAGAAAAACGTAACACAGATATTTAGACCGATAACCTATATGGCTAGTGACCAGTCCAATACAAAAATGATTTGCAATCATGTACAATTGTTATTCGTAATAAATGTATATAATTGCTATACATAAATACTAATTAGCAATAAACTATTTCTACACATCATCCTTGGATCACTGAGTCTGTGGCAATGTGTACATACGCGCCACTCTTCAACTAACCTCTTTCACGCCGACGTGGATCACAGTAGATGCGGGACTGGGTGGTTACCACTGATAGAAGGAACTCTTTGAGGCCACCTTCGAGTACTGGCCATGTCCCACTAGGTCTGGGCTGTTCCTCAATGAACCTCTTTGATGCTAACTTGGGTCACTGGGTATGTGCCAGCAGCTGTGTACCGCATTTCAGTGAACGTCCTGGACGCCTAATCGGGTAACGTGGTATATATGCCACTTTGAAATTCCCTCTCAACAGTGAGACAAAAGGCCCTTGAACTTCTCCCATGCTGAGTGGAATTGAACCCACATCACAAGCGTTCTTCAGGGATGCCAATACGACGCATTAGCAGGCAGCGCCACAAACCCACTGGATATGCGCCGCTTTGCAATGAACGCCTTTCACGCCAACTCTTTAGCCAGCTGCGCCTTGACTGCACTGGGTATGTGCAGCTCTTTAATAAAGCTATCATCAACTTGGAACACTGAGTATGTGCCGCTGACTGTGCTGCCAAGCGAGAGAACAATCCTCAGTGTTCGCATGCATCGGCGCTGCCAAACTTATCGTTTCTGAAACCACGCGCAGACTTCTCAAGAGTGCCACTGTATGGCGCAGCTTCTCCAGAAAGAAGCGCGAGAGGGGAGCCTGGTTGCCGCATGACGCCTTTCTCAGCGTTCGAACACAGCCTTGGATTTCGGAGGCCACGCGGGGGCTCCGCGGCGGTGCCACCAGATGTGGCCGAGTGTTCTTAGGGAAGGGCGCAAGAGGTGCCCCGCTTGCAGTACACGCCCCATACAGAAATCGTTTAGGTTGTAATATGTTGTGTCGCTATGTTCGTTCGTTGCCTAAGCATTACTGTGGACATTTATCGTTGAATGATTTCTGCTGCAATATTTATAATAAGCATAATTTTTTTTACCCTAATACTTGGTCAGGCACATGAGGATTCTATAGGTCACTTCGCTGGTAGTTCTACGTAACCTTCGAATATATACCCAGAAACATATTTGCCAAGAGATGACTGACCCAACTGCACTCGGCACCTAGCAGCCATGCAGCTGCGCGAAACCTAAGGAAGTAGCGAAAGAACGCTTCGCTTTAATGCAGGTTGCTTCATACTCTTCGTACACTGCCTTTCTTTACATACATTACCTTAATGTGCCTGCAGCGGAACGCCAAGTGCCGGCACGTGATCGCCCTGACTGAGTGCGGAAGGCTTCGTGCCGGGTAATTTGAGAAGCATAGCCTGATTCATCCATTAGTGGAATGACCTTTCCTTGCGCAGGGCAGTTTGTACTTCGAGACGCGTAGTGCACTTTGTAGGAACCATTACGCCCTCTCCTTCCACTTCCGGGCTTAATACACGCCATCCGAAAGATTTCAACGAAAGGCAAAACCTAGAAAGACAAAAATTGAATGAGTAAGTTGCAACGCGTTACTTGCGTGCAAGCGAATTGGCTATAGTGTGTTCAAGAAAGCGTGCTTCTCCGGGGTATTTGTTTAGCTGATACACCATGGCTGCTTCCTAAAATCTCGGTCAATAAAGAATAGCAAGAACAAGGTAGGTCTAATAATGATGAAAGTATTTTGCGACGTGAGAGCTCTTATGGGATGGCACGTTCCGTTTTAAGCGATGTTGCATCTCAGGTCATCTTAGTGCGCATCCCGAATCATTTATTTGATGGCCGGTTTTTCGCGCACGGTGATAAGAAGTGTAGTAATACCATTCTTGATTTTCCAAGGACTCGTAAGCATTTGCGTAGTTTTATTTTCACGGGTGAGTAACTCAGAGATGAATTGTCCTGTGCGTTCCTTTTTTTCTAAGGGCTCACGTACCTCCTGGAATCATCATCACACTGTCAACTCAGATAAAAGCGCCCCCACTCTCAGTCCGAAGCTCTGTCGAGAAAACATTCCAAAGATCCTTTCAGATGCACCCAAAAAGGCAGTTAACGACAATATCCTTAATGACTAGCCTTGATTTAGTAGACTTGTCATGAAGGAGAAAGCTCGTCCGTTTATCCCTTTGAAAAAAAAAATTCTTTACAATTTCTCAACTAAAACATGATCTGTTTTTAGCACCGCTTAACGTTTCGAATGGTCGACAACGTTAACATATAGGTATCAAGTTGCTGAATGTTTACGAGCATTCAGTCCGGCCTAAGAAAGTCCCAGAATGGAATCGCATGCTTGCCTGTCGCTTCCACAATACGATCATTCGACTTTTCAAACTGTGCGAGCCAGCCTTCTATTTATGCATGCGTCAAATGACTCGTCTTTGATACGTATTAAGCATTGTATTTCAAATAAATAAAAGTAGTAACGGGGCTTTTTTCTTAGGAGATCTGTGGTATAACAAACAGTCAGAGAAGATAGTAAAGAAAAAATTCAGAGCCATTCCAGTCTGTCGTGATAAATATGTTGATAAATACATTGATAAAAATGGTGATATGTTGATAATAAACATGTTGATTGAAAATAAATGATAAACAGTACAATGAATTTCGTTTTTCCACCGGTCTTGTTGTTCTATTAAATTGCATACTCAGTGCTTTCGTTTACGTTATTCTTGTTTCGTTTGCATTTTTAGATCTATTATTTAGTCATCAAGGTGACTATCACTTTACGATCGCTATGATATACGGCCAGTGACCCTGCGGCGGCACTGTAAAGGTTTTTGACCTACCTGAGGCCTACACTCGACCGATGACGCGTCATGGCCACGCTGATGTTTATGTAACATTTGAATGCCAAACCTTTCCAAGAGAAACGCCACGAGCCCATTGATGTCTTGCCGAGATACGTGTATTTTGAAATAATAATAATATTTGGGGTTTTACGTGCCAAAACCACTTTCTGATTATGAGGCACGCCGTAGTGGAGGACTCCGGAAATTTTGACCACCTGGGGTTCTTTAACGTGCACCTAAATCTAAGCACACGGGTGTTTTCGCATTTCGCCCCCATCAATATTTTTTTTTTTTGAAATCACCCACAATTACGATGGGAATGGAGTCTGTAGGGGTGACCCAAGCAAACATGCATACGCTTGCCATTTGCGGCACAACCTTCGTTCGCATTACGTGCCGCCCGCATTCACCGCCTACATTCCCGTTTCTGTTCTCGGCGGTGTTCTTCGTAGGCGCGCTGTTCTTCCGCAGTCCTCACCGCACGCGGCCTACCCATTGCACGGGTGGAAGGGAACTGAGATAAGGTTACGTTGTTTGCCTATAGAGCCCGTGGCGTCAAACCGCAATCCATACAGAACACTGTCGATTTCGGCTTTCAGAATGACAATCAGATATCATTATCAGTAAATGGGTCACATTACTAGTATTTCGTACACAGGAGGAGCTTCCATAGTCAAAGACTGTTTCGGGACCTTTTGTGCAAGAACCGTTATGATACTTAACATCTCAAAGCAACAGTAGCATATAATAAGGAAGTACACCAGCTACAAGAAAAGAACGTTAGAAGAACAAAATGCAGAATCAATTACACATAATAAGGTTTGTCATACCTGGCAGCAAGAAAAACTGTGTGGGTAGTTTATTTACAAGAAGAAGAAAAAAGAAGAAAAAAAAACGAAAAAAAAGACGAACAACAAATCATTTACAGTAAACCTTCTCGTTAGTCTGTCAATAATTAATGCATTTTTAAGTTCTGTTTAAATTAATGTAATAATCTTAGGCTTTTCATTATGAGAGGAAGAATGTTCCACATTGATATGAAAGTGAATTCTACGTTCTGTTTACCATAGATAGGGCGGATTCTTGGTAAAAGAAAATTTTTATTCAACGCGAACCTGGTGGTACTATAAATCATCGGGTTAGATGGTGGAAATTGCTTATTATTTATTTACTCATCATTATTATCTTTATGGTGAAATTTTTTATTAAGACATTGTTTTTTAAACAATACATGTTGATATTTCTCGCGATAAAACGCAGCTGGGGCATACCCGGGGATACGCTTTTACTTTATGCTTTAGCTTCTTTAGGCCTGGGGTGGCCATCATCTTTTTAGTGGCACGATCATCGAGTGGCACTCTTGTTTGTTGAGCAGCACATCCGGTTCACCTCCTGATAGGACCGGGGAGGGAATTCAAAATATATAAGAAAAAAAATTGGACAAATATACCACAGTACAGAATTGAAGGGTTTACTTAAATAGATGGTATATGGGCATAAGTTTAATTAAAAGCTGAGTCACTGAACAGCTTCGTATCCCGATAATCTGACTGGTTTTGACACATTAGGCTCACATATGACAATGACTGGGAACAAATTATTATATATATAATGACGACAATCCAAAAGGAGTGATTTTAGTCCTCTTGCGTGCCATTGTATGATTGACGCTGCCTTGACTTCCTCTCGAAACGATGGGCGATGGCTGGCCATGTCTCTATTCAAGGCACTCAAGCACTGGGCTTAAGGCGTCCAGTACTTTCAGTGCATTTTGAGCAGACGTAGTTCCAAGGTTCGACAGAATCACTCGAATGGCATCTATGAGGGGACGCAGCATTGAAAGGACTTGACGATCTGCTTTGGGCGTGGCATCAGCTTCAAGACATCATCAGTTTCAAGACATGTCACCCAACGACACCGATGGCCGCGGAACTTGCAGCCCTTCGCGGTGCACTTCGTCTCGTCAGCCAAGAGCAACCTCGAAGGTGGTCAATATTCAGTGACTCGAAGGCTGCACTGCAATCTTTGCTATCGGCCCTGCGGCGCGGACCACACGAACAACTGGTATTTGAGATTAGAGAACTCATTCATACCTTAACTGAGAAAGGCCACCAAGTGACATTTCAGTGGCTTCCAAGTCACTGCGGAGTCATAGGGAACGAACACGCTGACAACGCTGCTCGGTCGGCTCTTCAAGGGGACGAAGAGGAGCCGATACCGTTATCAAGGACAGATGCCGCTCGAAAACTTCGAATGATCAGCCGTGACATCACGTTCTCCTTGTGGAACGCTGGAAGTTTTCACGACTACCGACTCCACCATCTTGACTACCCTCTACGCCTTTGTATTCCAGCTGGACTCTGCCGTCGCGAAGCTACCCTGCTTTGTCGACTATGGCTAGGGGTGGCTTTCACCAAGTCTTTCGCTTACCGAATTGGATGGGCCGACGACGCCACGTGTGAGGACTGTGGTAACGAGGAGCCTTTTCAACACCTTCTTTGTGACTGTCCTCAATATAATTTACAGAGACAATCACTCGCAACCGCGATAGCGCGCTTTGACCAAAGACCTCTCACAGAGGAACATATTTTAACATACCGCCATCACAAGCCATCGCAGCAGAGGGCGACGAGGGCACTGTTGCGGTTTTTGAGGGCGACAGAATTGGACAGGCGGCTGTAGCCTGAACAGATGTTGATAGTGCGGCAAGTGCTGTGCTGTGCTGTGCGATGACAGTATTCGTTGCCAGTGACCGATTGTGATTGTGTGTCTACGCTCCTTCCTTTCCTTATCTCTACTTTGTTACCACTTTATCTCCCCCTCCCCTATCTCCCCAGTGTGGGTAGCCAACCGGATCTTTTTCTCTGGTTAACCTCCCTGCCTTTCCCCTTTCCCCTCTCTCTCTCTCTCTCTCTCTCTCTCTCTCTGAGTCACTGAAATCTCCGGAATAATTAGAATTATTTAAAAATGCCGAGACAATCAGGGATGAAATTCAATATAAACCTAACAAAGCAAAAAAAAGATAGTACAGTACACAATTCACAAGTTTCATTACATGTATGATATCAGAGTATAAGTTTTGTTACAAGATGAGTTACTGAAGTGTCTAAAATAATTAGCATTAATTAGAAATCGTTTAATACCACACATTATAGTGCAGAATCATAGGCTTTAGAGACCCGCTACGCGAGTACGACTTTGGAGAAATTCCTAGAAACCCAGAGGTAGAAAGTAGAAGTAACGACGTCACTAATGACGTCAAACACAAGAAAGTGGCATGATATTTAGCCAGCCAATTAGTGAAAAACAGTTACCTCAGAGTTCACTTCGTGCGTTGCGTTCGCCTAAATTTTACCTAAGTAACACCAACGCCGAGGTGCAAATACCACTAAGAGACACCTAGGTGAAAGATTAAGGTCACCTACCGTTTTTATTTGCCTACGCACACAAACCAGCAGAACCTAGTGTAGAACAGCTCCGCCGTAAAAGGAGCAATATGAACAAAAACAGAACTCATATATCCTAATTGAATTGCGTTAGGCTCGCACTGGACTTCTTGAACAAGGAGAAAGAACATGAACTGCACATAACGGTCAAAATAAGCATTTGGAGAGGCATAAAGAGATTGCTCGAGGAGCGTCTAATAGCATGGAAGCGTGGAAGGTATTATTGTTCGCGAAACGGGAAGCAACACGATTTGCAAAAACATATGAACTGCAGACCATGCCCACAATGATGAGGTGAAGTAGAAGCGATTGTAGTTCGATGTGGGACAAGCTGCGAAGCGCAATGGTAGTTCAAGTTATGCAAAGTGCAGCATAAATGAGGCTAAATTTGCTTCCACTAATTCAGTTGTCATAGCGAGAGTGGAATTATGAATTACTGGTTTCATCTCGCAAGTTAATCGGAAATTCATTTCTGTGCCACTTTCTCATAATGATTTCTTTAAGTACAGCTTTTTTCCTCGAGTTATTAAAGAGTGGAACCTGCTTCCTAACTCCTACGTGAGAAGTGACTGCCTTGATGTCTTTATTGAACACCTCGAATCATTCACACACCACAGCGCACCTAGACAGTAGCATAAGTCCCTGCCTCAACTTCTGTATTCTGTATTCTTGTTCGTTAATTGAGCTGTTTTTCTTGTCCAGTGCATTGTGTGTGTTCTTGTCCAGTCTTTTGTGTATTGTGTTTGATGTGGTTGCTGACCGTATGCCCATCTATACTTATGTGTTTTTTGTTTACTCCTTTAATAGCCTGCAAAGGCTATCTGTATTAATGAATGAATGAACGAATGAATGAATGATAGAATGAAAATGTCTAGGCACGTCCTCGGAAGTTCACATCATGTGAACTTCCAGGTAGGTGCACACTGCTGCAAGCATCGATGGTTCTTCTGAACATGTTCTCTCCCCGTGCAAGCCTTTTCAGTGCTCAGTCCAGACAGTGAGATGCATAAACGACGTTGCACGGACAAACATGCCGTACCACGCAGATGGACTGTAGGCCTTCAGGGCACAAGGCACCTCTGACGTACTAGTGAAGTAGATCGAGAAGGAAATTAGAAAATGAGACCTATGCGAAGGAGAAAAAGAACATGAAATGCCGATAATGGTAAAAACAGCCATCTGTAGAGACATAAAGAGACTGCTTGAGGAGGTCTACAGCGTGCCTCTTAATCATAATTAGCAAAATTTTGGCGATTGTTCAAATCTCTGGCGGACTGCCGTGCAACTGGCTTCTGCTCATTACAGGCTAAATTAAACCATGTATTAAATGTGGAATTTTAATACGTCGCACACATTTATTAGTTCATTGCACATCTGCTACATTGTTCATGAAGGCAGTAATAACTACGGTAACCAAAACTAAAAATGACCGATAAAGCGAAATATTTTCCATAACAAGATCAGTCTTTCTGGCTACGAGGGCAACTGTCGCAGTTCGATGGAAGCGAAGCGCAAACATGTAGCTGGGTGTCTGGAATACCCATTTACATGTGAACGCAGCTCCAGTTACAAATGAGCTGGTGTCCAGAAGGGTGGGTATCTCATTTTGTTTGTCACAATATTTCACAATACGTGCAGACAGAAATCTGTCCTCTATACCTCCCTCGTTGACGTTGGCGGGACGCGTTAACACCATACTTTTCCACGAGGGAGCACACACAAGTATTTTTCCCCCGTACTGCGTTGTAATAGATTGGAAATATTTAATTCAGTCCAGGTCCTAACATAGCATCAATAATTTTTATTGGTCATTGTTGTATTATCATTAATTGTCTCGTTTGCTGCCTTTTTATGTAATTGTGCCCTCCTTGCTTGGGCCAGGTGTCCGCAGTAATTAACAAATGAACAAAAATGAATAACTTTCCGTTTTCTGCTGCATTCAAGTTGTGGTATTAGATTCGTATCTTCAATGTCTTGTAAGGGTTTCGGCATAGTGAGGCCGGTCACTGACGTGGCCGAAAAGATCTAAAACTAAGAACAACTAGCTATAGGTGAGGAACCTAACTCATTGCACTCAGCGTTACAGCACGCGTTCTGGCACCCACCACCAGCAATAATTAAACAAGGGACGATTATTTGTGACTAAATTTTCTAGCGTACACGAACTTGAGAAATTATGAGACATTCGTCTCATAAGGCCTGTCTTTGCGAGGAGACGCTGGAACACATTCTGTGCGACTGTCCTGAATATTATGTTCCGAGACAGTCCATGGCGTCCGTTCTAGCGCACCTGGACAATAGACCATTGTCAGTTTGCAACCATTTTCACATATCGCCGACAGAAGACATCGCAGCTGAAGGCGACGAAGGGACTACTTCGGTTTATGAAGGATACGGGCTTACACAAGCGGCTGTGACAGTGATGTCGCGTACCGTGCAAGAGTGACGGACTGTAACCAACGATGTGTGGGCCGTGTTATGTGCTCTCTCTCTCTCCTCCCATCTTTCCTCCCCCCATCCCACTCCCATGTGTAGGGTAGCAAACCGGTTAGGCTACACTGGTTAACCTCCCTGCCTTCCTTCTCCACTTTTTCCTTCATGAGACATTCGTCAATAAATTTTACGGCAGCCGCATCTAAGTACACCCGTTTACTAACATTTATATGCACGTTAAGGAACCCCAGCTGCTCGAAATTTTACAGAGACGTGCCTCATAATCAGATCGTGGTTTGGCACGTAAAATAAAAAAAAAGCAACCAGGATAAGTTTTAACTAATCTTTCCTATTTTTATAAAAACACTGCTTTTAGCCGAGAAGCAAATAGTGACATACTGAAGGCAGTCAGTTTCTTTTGCATGTCGCCACTATAGGAATTTGCAACACAGCGCAGGTTTAAGGATACCCATTCCCACACTTTCGGTGAAGTAGTCATGCCATTTTATCATTTTCACTGTGAAACGTCCTTCATCTCTGCAGAGCGGCACCACGTCTAATGCCAATATAAGGTGTGATTTAAACGACAGAAATGCACGCATTTCTCTTTGATGAGAAAGATATTCTTTCCAAACGCTGACATTGCACTAAACGACGCCTCCCGTTGTTTTCCAAGATTTCCTGAACAAACACACATTTTCTAAACGCGATTCACACCTTTAACTTCTCGCGTCAGCAAAACGCTGAGAATTAAAAACTGTGTCATGCACTGGCATATTTATTTCGAATATTGCCTAATAAAACTTAAGAAGGCCTTGTAGAGTTAAGTCTTATCTGCGACAAACACTTCGCCAGAAATCTAGTATCCCGTCGCTGCTGCAAATGACATTATTCAGGAACGGAAAGAAGGTTTTAATCAAGGTGAACTGAGCTATGGGTCAGCGCTGCAGACGAATATGAGATTTTGTTCTCAGTTGAAAAAACACCATTGATGTTTGAATTTCATAAAGAAACTGCATCAGGTGACTTAAACACTCAAAAATGCCCACATATGAAATGAAATATTATTAAATAGTGAGGATATGATCATAGTTACACCAATCAAAATATGTTCCAAATCTGTCGTGATGATTGGGAGCATTATACAGGCTTATTTTTCTTAACACTGTGGTGCATAAAAGCTTAGTTCAAGTTGCATAAAATACCCTGTCTCGAAGAAAAGATGCAAGACAGGTACCGCTATGCAAGGGAACATCTTGGGGGGGGGGGGGCGAGACACCCATTTCTCCACAAGGTGGGTAGTACTTTTAATGAGCTGCTTGGCACTAGTATCTGCGCATTAAAAAGAAAGAACGCCACAAATAAATTATTTCCCGTCTAACGTAATGTGGGCCTAGCCGGCATGCTCCTGGTTGCTCGGAACCGATAATCGCTTTATCGCAGACCTCAAGAAATACCCCGCACTAGGCTCTAAGCTTTTCTTAACGCGCCTATTTCTTTATTTCTGTACACTAGGGAATATGACGCGGTGCTTGCTTCTGCTTTTACGTTTCACATAGGGCAGTGTACAGATCGCCACATCATACTGAGGCCTTGATGTTGGAAAGTGCGAGACAATTTAAAGGTGTTCTGCAACTGGGCCGATATTTGAGAGCCTTAAAACCTGCACTGCCTCCCTTTGGTTCCACTCATGCCTACGGTAAAGTCCCTCGCTCGCCGTGCTGGGAAAAAATGTATCGGGATTGCGATAACCGTGTTCTGGAATTCAACCGCTAATGAACTAAGCAACGCGTTGCGGCACAGCGTATGGTTGTATACGTAGTAATTATCTCTAAGTTAGTATGCAGAGCGGCTATGCAGATGCACTGCAATGTTGGCAGCTTCACGTTTAGAACGGCGGTGCACTTCAGGAAATGAGGGGTAAATTACTGAAATAAGGACTAAACTGTATGTTTCTTCGGCCGTTTACAGGAATAATCACTGAACTGTCTAATCAATCAGACGTACATTATGTACACTCTCAGACGACGTATATTCCTTGGCTGCTTCCTTTATGCGACTGCATTTACTTCAATGCTTTACTTAAAGGTAATATAGCAAACGAGTAGGGCAGGGCATGTGAATGACATTGTTAAAATTAATGAAAGTGTGAAATTTATCATGTACGTTGACGACACCAGCACATTGATAAGTGGTAAAGGTATTGATGACCTTGTCGATGACGCTAATTTCACGTTAGCGAAATTACATGAATAGACATGTAGAAATAGCCTCCTGATAAATGAGAATAAAATAAAAGCTGTAATATTACGAGCTAAAAACAAGCATATATCAATCAGCAAACTTATCTCATTAAATGCAACATCTATTGAGATTACTTCCAGCATTAAAACATTAGGTGTCACTTTCCATGGACATATGTCATGGGATGCTCATGAGGATAGCCTGGCAATAAAACTTGCGCAATAGGTTTAACATACAGAATTCGCCACATACTTCCACCGAAAATTATTATGTTAATCTATAATTCATTGTTTTCCAGCAGAATAAGCTACTACAATCTAATTTGGATTGACACAACACAGCGCCTGACACAACCGGTGCAGCTGTGGCGTATAGGTAGAACACCCGCCTCACGTGCAAGAGGTCCATGGTTCGAATCGCGGTGCCGCGCAACGTTCCACCGGATTAAAAAAAGAAGCTCCGCGTGTTGATAAAATTGCATAAGCGGGCCTGGAACGTGGTCTGATCCCGGTGACCATAACCGGTAACGCACTCCCTCACCAGAACAGGATTGGCCACCCTGGTGCAGTACTTGGCCACTACCTCCTATATGGACACAACAATCAAACCCCGGCCCTCATTCCCCAGCAGCTGCGAAGCAACTGACCACGGCGGCGGTCAGACCTGCGACGCAGCAGAGGTCCTAGCTCCAGACAGGCCGCCATTGGAATATGAACCTGGCAACGTTTAACGCTAGAACGTTATCTACTGAAGCGAGTCTAGCAGTGCTATTGGAGGAATCAGAGGGCAGTAAATGGGATATAATAGGGCTCAGTGAAGTTAGGAGGCCAAAAGAAGCATATACAGTGGTAAAAAGCAGGCACGTCCTGTCCAACCGGGGCTTAGCGGAGAGACGAGAACTAGGAGTCGGATTGCTGATTAATAAGAATATAGCTGGTAACATACAGGAATTCTATACCATTAACGAGAGGGTGGCAAGTCTTGTTGTGAAACTTCATAAGAGCTACAAATCTATGCCCCTACATCCAGTCATGATGACCAGGAAGTTGAAAGCTTCTATGAAGACGTGGAATCGGCGATGGGTAGAGTGAAAACTAAATACACTATACTAATGGGCGACTTCAATGCCAAGGTAGGCATGACGCAAGCTGGAGACAAGGTAGTAGGGGAATATGGCACAGGCACTAGGAATAGCAGGGGAGAGTAATTAGTACAGTTTGCGGAATAGAATAATATGACGATAATGAATACCTTCTTTCGCAAGCGGGATAACCGAAAGTGGACGTGGAGGAGCCCGAACGGCGAGACTAGAAAGGAAATAGACCTCATATTCTGCGCTAACCCTGGCATTATAAAAGATGTGGAGGTGCTCAGCAAGGTGCGCTGCAGTGACCACAGGATGGTAAGAACTCGAATTAGCCTAGACCTGAGGAGGGAACGGAAGCAGCTGGTACATAAGAAGCCGATCAATGGGTTAGCGGTAAGAGGGAAAATATATATGGAGATATTCCAGATCAAGCTACAGAACAGGTATTCGGCTTTAACTGAGGAAGTTTCTGAGTTATGACACTAAGGTCCTCAGGAAGAGGACCTTAGTGCTGAAGCAATGAACGACAATGTTGTGGGCATCATTAAGGAGTGTGCAATTGAAGTCGGTGGTAACTACGTTAGACAGGGTACCAGTAAGCTATCGGAGGAGACGAAAGATCTGATCAGGAAACGCAAATGTATGAAAGTCTCAAACCCTACAGCTAAAATAGAACTGGCAGAACTTTCGAGGTTAATCAACAAGCGTAAGACAGCTGACATAAGGAAGTATAATATGGATAGAATTCAACATGCTCTCCGAAACTAAGGAAGCCTAAAAGCAGTGAAGAAGAAACTAGGAATTGACAAGAATCAGACGTACGCGTTAAGAGACAGAGCAGTAATATCATTACTAATATGGATGAGATAGTTCAAGTGGCTGAGGAGTTCTATAGAGATTCATACAGTACCAGTGGCACCCATGACGATAATGGAAGAGAGAATAGTCTAGAGGAATTCGAAATCCCAAAGGTAACGCCGGAAGAAGTAAAGAAAGGTTTGGGAGCCATGCAAATGGGGAAGGCCGCTGGAGAGGGTCAGGTAACAGCATATTTGTTGAAGGATGGTGGGCAGATTGCTCTAGAGAAACTGGCCACCCTGTATACGCAATGTCTCATGACCTCGAGCGTACCGGAATCTTGGAAGAACGCTAACGTAATAACCGGTCCTCTGCCTAGACGTCACCATCAAAAGTAGATGCCGGAGCTTTGTAGCACTGGCGAACAGCATAAGTCCTTGAAGAATGTGCGCACATTGAAAGGAACACTAAGGGTAGATCGCTGAGTGACCGTACCTGCTCCGAAACCTTCTAGAACGATAGAAAATGGAGTCGCCGTAAGGAATACAGTGTACTTGGCAAATCCTGTTTCCTCCTCTTTGTGATCTTCTTAAACGCGCGTCTACTGCGACGTTGTTTTTAATAACGTACTTATTCATATCTTTTTCAAAGCGGCGCAACTAACCCGGAAGTTAATAAATCTTCCAGAAGCCTTTGTTTGCACAGTTTTCTTCTTGGGCAACAGCTACTGATGGGTTTTCATTTCCGACAGGTAAGCTATCCGGCACCCTTTTTGCCTGGAGGTGCGCTTACAATACAAATGAACCCTTCACTTCAGAGATTGCTTTTTTTTTCGTAACGAGAATTTTTATTGTGATGAATCCTTGCCTAAGGCAATATAGCTTGGCGTGTATTGTATGTATGCTGTAAGGCCGGTGTAGTTTACGAATTCAAGGTGTATCTTTCGATATATGCTGTCATGTACGTTGCGACCATATCTGGCCAGGTCATTTTCTTGGACTCGTTAGAAGCACTTTCACCTGCCGTAACAATAACATCAATAATAGCCAAATCAGAAAACTTTCACGAATATCCAAAAAGCGATGTCTATTGAAATTATATTGAACAACGCATTTCATGGCGGAAATCCTGCGTAGAGTGCGTGTTAAGACATCACAAGGTGAGAGGGACAAATACTACAGTTGTAATAGAGTGCAATTCAGAAGGCGAGGTATAAAAACTTCCAGCCATCACAACATGGCAAATCGTCTTCGAGTTTTCGCGATGATATAAAATTCTGTGTAAAAGAAAGACGATTTCTTTCGACGACGCCTCAACACATTCTCACTATTATCCTAGGTTGTATTTCTCCTAAAATGTATGTAATTTTTCAACAGTTCACTAATATATTGTTCTTAATTATCTTAGAATTGTCGCGTAGTAGTTCTCTAGGGCCGCGTTATCATCTCTGTGATCGCAATTATCGTAGTCAGCTGCGATCGATAATTTCCATTACTGACGTAAGTTGATAAGTTTCCCAAGTTTCGACGACAGAAAGTGACTTTTAATGTGCGCCTTCGTTTCAGCGGTGATAACAACACAACATTCACAACAATAAATATTGTAGATTTACAGCAAAATACGAATCTCTGAGATGACAGACAGAAAGACAGACAGACAACGAACTTTATTTGATCTTGAGGAGCTACTGCCAGGACCCCCTAACGGGAGGTCATTGTAAGCGCTGGCCTCGCCCACGTAGAGAACAGAACGCCGTGACACTCCGCCCTTTCCTGGGCCCTCTGGATAGCCTGGGCTTGCTTACCGAGTACGTGCTTCTGATGGCCTCCTCCCATTCGGCTTCGCTGGAGAGAAGGTCGTTAGGCAATCTGTGAGATGAGACATTTTTTTAGTAACATGCGAACGGAAAGGTAATTGGCCACTCTGACAACATCAAAGCTAAAGTTGGCTTTGAAGTTAAGTCAGAGTAGTGCTCAATCCTTCGGATCAAGATGGTGTCGTGTCGAGGTTTCAAGCGCTTTCTCAGCGTTTTCAGAGCACTGCAATGGCAGAAGATAAGCAGGCATAGGAGGTATAACAAAGAGGACTATAGCCAGCAATTTTTTGGAAGGTAAGTGTTATGAATGGTTGTCGACTGAAATATAACGTGGACGGTTGTCTTCACTGCCTGTCGCAAGCCGTTTAAAAGCAATATATGGCCCTCTTAATAATTTTGATGGGCCTACAGTATTAGCGTTGGTTATAAAACATCTTTACAGCGTCTACAATGATAGAAGTTTTAAGGTTAAGCAAATAAAGTCATAAAGAATCCTGAAAATTGGGCGAACAAAATTAAACCATGCAAAAAATTCATTTCAGGCCTCATAATAAAGCTGATGAAGCCGTAAGAAAAATAAAGCACGCGTGAACTAGTACATCTAGATTTTTTGGGTGTATAATAAACAGTTTAAATTGAGACATGTTCAACTTATGGAGCGGGGGAGAGAAGCGGACAGGAGTTGCTTGATATAAATTGAGGCAAATAGTATCTAATAGAGATGCATGGCAATGGAAGATGTGACGATTGGGAACGATCGTGAATTGATTTTGATTTCGTTTTCCTACATAGGAAATAGCTGAAAAAGAAACAAGGAAAGCAATAAAGAGTGAATGAAAGAAACGAGTAAGATGATAAAATTAATGTTCGTTCAGGTAATAGCACAGTTGCCTTAATGCTGAAGAATTGACTCACTCGGCACTTTTTAAATTTGCTGTGCTGCAGACTTTAAAAATAGGATGATAATATTATTACGCTCTATCATTTTCATGTTTGCTGGTTCTACGCCTTTGACTCCTGATTCGCTCATTGCTAGTATATCAAACTCGAGGAAGCCGTAAATACGTGCATTCATATTGCTATATTTAGAAGACGGCGGGACATTGAGTTGGTGGTTTATATCTGATTTCCAGAAAACTGCGCTAAAGAGCACATGCGGTAAGAAATACTCAGTGATTTTTCTATGATTCTGTGTTTTTCCAGCATAAACAAATGCAGAGCATAGCGGAATGCGTCAGGAAAGTTCGCAAAAACAAATATTGATTCAACCAATGTTTTCCAGTACCAGCTTTGTTCGCTCATACCTGGCGAAGCACTTGAGCTTGACAAAATAAACTGCAGGACCGGCGGTTACAATTCACGTTGGATTGACCAATCGTGCTCTTAGAGAAGGTCGAACAATTTGCAGGTATTGATTCACTTATTCTTGTAATAAGCTTCTGTTAGCTTTATTTATTTATTTATTTATTGATATATTTACTGACATCACAGCATGAGTCAGAAGGCAAAACTATAGCAGGGTAACATTAATAACTTAGAAATAGTGTAAGCTAACTCTCTATATAAAAAGTATAAAAAATGAACATCAATGTCCATCAAAGCAAGAACGCACAAGATAAGCGGCGCACAGTGTGATTCAGCGATTCTCCATCATGAGTGCGCTTCATGCAAGTGCCGCTTGAGTGAGGCGGAAAACGACTCACTGGACGTGATAACAGCAGCTTCAGCTACGCTGTTCTACAAGCATTGAATGTGTTCAGGGATGTTTCATTCGTATCCTGTGCGATCGATTTCTCGGAAGCTATTTTATGCCTATGCACGCGTACTGCGCAAATAAGGCGGAAATACTATGAGTACTTATTTTTGTATAAACTAATTCATAACCACTTCTTCAGTCCACGGTTACTGTGAGCTGTAACGTTCTGTGTGCCTCACCCTAACTTCTGTAATCCTAGCACCTTCTACGTGAATTCCTCTGGCACCTATAACACTATACCACGCCTTGTAACACAACAAAATACGTTGCCTGATGATCTTGATATATTCAGCTCTACTATTTTCTTATTATCCTACTTCTGGATTTGATTAATTCAACTTTTTGTGGCACTTAGTGCCACTGTTGTTTGAGATATTCTGTTTTGTTTTCAGTTTTATGCTCCTTGTGTAAACGAAGTGCACCAATATTAAGGCTGAAAGCAGTTCCTGGGCACTTTCAGAAAATATATGAATGAAAATGAAATGAAATAATGTGTCTGGAAAAAAATATGACTGAAATACATTGGTGCGGTACTTAATTCTTATTTTCTTACTGAAATCTCTCCTTAGAAATAGTATGTGAGAGGCTTCAAGTACTTCTGGCAATCGATGTGTGGGGTATCATGGGCTAAGTATTCGAGAACCGAAAGTCTGAAAAAGCAGCGAAAGCTTTCTGATGGATCTCAAGATAAACATTTTTTGAGAGGGCTAAAACTAGCATTAGGAGAGAAATAGTTCCAAAATGTGCGGTAAGATTTCAAACCACCTTTAACAATTCCTTTAACTTTTAATAATTATTTACCTCTTAATAATTTTAGGTATTACCTTAGTGCATGTTACAAAGGGATGCAATAGCGAAAAGAAGCCAATCTGAACTTCTGTCTCTGATTTTTCTCTATGAGTGTGGTAGTTGGTTGGTGTGATCGGTTCCACAGGTTTCCTTATTTGTCAAGTTCTTTATTACTTCTATCATCCAAACAAAATGAGTGATGGTTCACCAGTGGCAGCCGCTGGTTCTAGGGGTTTCTTCTATAAAAGAAAAAACTAAAATATATTTAGGCACACTCGTTCGACAACTTTTCTCCCTATTACTTGCGCCATGTACTAGAATGTTGGCGCTTCTAATAGGGCCCCTAAAATATAGGTTATTGTCGTAAGTGTAACCTTGTCAAGAACTCATATGATAGCGTTTCAGGGCAATCAGCCCTGTTAAAATAATTCTTGAGCCCTTTACCCACTTTAGGATGAGTAGAAAACTTGATTTTAGTTAGGTTGACGTGATACATTAAGCAAAACGAATAAAAATGTTTATTGCTTTCAAGACAGATAGGTAGAAGTATTATAAGCACAAGAAAGCTGACTACTTACTTGTAAAAACATGTGATATGAGTCATTTGTCAATAATTATCGCTGTTTTATTGTGTTCAAAAATACCGTCAGGTGAGGAAACGAACGCAAAAGACAATATTATAAGTCGCAATGCCCGCTGGCTGTGTTTCAAGTCGCGCTTGTGAACTGTAGCCAATTTACCATCTTATATACGAGATATCCTTTTATCTAGAGTCTGTGGCGCTATTGACGGAGCAATAGGTAAGCCGTAGCTGTTGGTAAGCAGTCGCGCTGGCAAACGTGATAGTGAGCATATTGGTTGGAAATAACATAGTAAGAATGGTTTATCGTTGTTTAACCAAACACCTATGCGAATATTTGCTGCTGATTTCTTTATCACAAGCTAAAGAAATTAGTATTTATTTGGTATCCAATTTTGCCAAGAATAAGTTTACAAGAAGTATTACCTTGACGTTTCAACTTTTTGGTTAAAGGAATCGTTTCCAAATATTGACACTTTTCACTTGTGTAGCATTAACCTAAGAATGAAAGCCGTCGAAGGTTGTGATAGAGAAGAAGCAGCAAGTATTCTTCTAAAACATCTAATATTTGGCGCCGTCCACCGCGCTTGCTACATCCTAAATTAAGTAGGCCGCAGGCGGTTACATTAAGGCTTCTGCAGACACGGACGTACCCTAACCCGGTCATCATGAATAAAATTAATCCGGACTGCGGGGTTTCAGTCTATTCTAGTAAGTGTGGGGGTTTGCTCGATTTACAACACATGCTGTGGCGCTGCTTGGCGTTGGCCGGTGATGGTTCTCGAGGTGAACAGTGGTGGCAGCGAATGCTGCACAGTGAAGTGCTAGCGGACCAACTCAGGGCTGTCCAGAGGGCCCGTGTGATGGCAGAGGGGCTCGGCCTCTCTGTACCGACGTGGGAGCGGCCCGCATCAGTCCCAGACTGATCCCTCAGGACCTCAATAAAGTTCTTCATACCATACCATACCGCGCTTGCTGGATGCCACAGCTATGGTGCTGAACAAAGTGCACGCGCCTCTGCTGTTAAAAGGCATTCGTGCTAGGTTACAATCGCACTTCTCATGGAAATCAGAAGACGAGTAAAATAAAAAAGGAGTAAGAAACAGGTGGTGCGAAGGTCACCAGTAAGTAGGTGGCATTAAGTTCCAGCCATACTGGTTGTGGCAAAACAGTATTCTTTCGTAAGAGGATAAGTCTTTTCTGAAATACACCTAGGCTTCTATTTCTCGAGCCCCATTACATGCCGGCCCTCGAATCTTGGAACGATTCGCAGAAGATTGACATCGTGTTAAACAGCCCCTCTCCCCCTCCCCCCAAAAGAAGTGAATAATAAAGGAAGCCAAGCAACGTATTAGTGTGCTGATCCAGACTTGTGTCGCGGCACACCGCATCGAAACCGATGGTTCTGCTATTATACGACTTCGCTCATATCATGTATTGCCGGCAGTACGGAAAGTCATTGAAGAGAGAGAGAGAAAAACATTTATTCGAACCATCGAGGTGGTTGCTCTTGAGGTCGAGTGGGTGGTGTCCTCATTCCAGGACTCCACTGGCCATGGCTGCTCAACGTACTTGCTGGACGAGAGGTTCTTGTCCCGCCAGGGTATCGCCGGTCAGCTGTACCTCCCACCACTCAAATGACGTGCTAGGCGTCTTTAAGTGTTGAGGTTTGCCCCCGCACCCCCACGAGCTGTGAAAGAGTGTAGGGCGTGTGTCGCCGCACCAGGGGCAGATGCCGCGATATGTATGTGGGAACATATTACTGTATCTGTGTTGGTTTGGAAATGTGTTGGTCTGAATAAGTCGGAGAGCTACGGCATCTTCAGTGCTGAACTCTCTGTGAGGCGGAGGATAAATCGTGCGGTTGAATTGCTGGATCTCGAGTCAGTCGCAGTAATTGGACGGCAGGTGCACGAAGGTAAAGGGTGGGGTTGACTAGACGATTCGTCTTGCCCCGTTCGGTTGATTAGCGCTCGAGCTAGGGCGTTCGCCCTTTCGTTCCCCTCCAGACCCGCGTGGCCCGGCGTCCTCGTGATTTGATGGTATTCTTGCAGCCTCGGGCCTAGAATCTGAGCCGCCAGCAGCGGTGTTCGTCCGTTGGTAAAGTTATGGCAGTCCTGTTGCGAGTCGGTAATGACATGGACTTCCTTGCCTACCTTGTCTTCTTGCTTTACTACCAACGCCGCGGCTATGGTCTCAGCCGCAGCTGGGGTCTCTGCCCTTACGGTGGCCGCGAGGGTCAAGGAGTTGTCTCTCCCGTTCACGGCGGCTAGCGCGAAGAGGCCCTCTACAGGGTACGCCGCCACGTCCACGTACGTTACGTACGGGTCACCCTTGAATTGTCGGCGCTGTCTGTCGACGCGAGCCTTCGTCGTCCTTCATGGAGTTCATGGCTCATGTGCTTCGGTATCGGGTTCCCCTTGATCTTGCCTCTGACCTCAAGCGGTAGTGATCATTGCCCGTCGAGGGCCAGGAGCTCCGTTGCCGTTCCGGTCCGGTGGAGGATGGCTCTGCCCACCGCCGTCTTCTGTAGTCTGGTCTTTTGCGAAGCCATAACCGCGTCCGACAGCTCAGAGAAGGTGCTGTGGATCCCTAGGGCCGCTAACTTCTCGTTTGAGCTGGTGACAGGGAGATCCAGGGCCGTTTTGTACGCGCCTCTGATGATGGCATCGACTTGTTCTTGGTCGCGTTTGTTTAGCGAGTGATAGTGATACGGCATGCTATACGTTATTCTGCTGATCACCAGAGCCTGGACGAGGCGAAGCGTGTGCTCTTCTCGCATGCCCTTGCGTCTTCTTGTAATTCGTTTTATAATCCGCGAGATCTGGTTTGTGGCAGACCTTAGGGTTTGGATGGTGTGGGAGGCTTTCAGGTTGCTCTGGATCCAAAAACCGAGAATCCTAGTCTTATTGCCTTCCGTGATCTTCTGGCCCTCAAGATAGTGGTCGATAGGGCCGCGGGACTTGTAGATTCCTCCTCCGTGCACCAGGATCACCTCGGACTTTTCGGGCGCACAACGCATCCCACTAGCTAACGCAAATCTCTCCACGGCCGTCGCGGCCTCTTGAAGGGTCGCCTCTTTTCGCGCTAGGGAGCCCTTGGTGGCCCACAGCGTGATGTTGTCTGCGTACATGGCGTAACCTTGGTCGGGGATGTTCCGAAGCTCTTTGGTCAGCGCTAGCATCGCGACGTTGAAGAGAATCGGGGAGATTATCGCTTCTTGCGGTGTTCCTTTGTTCGGCACGTCAATCGTATCCGATCGAGTCTGGCCTATTCCGATGGTTGCCGTACGGTCCGTGAGGAACGATTGAACGTAATTAAAGATGCGCTCCCCGCGCTGATGTCGTTCAGTTCCTTGAGAATGGCCTCGTGAGAGACGTTATCGAAGCCCCCTTTTAGGTCGAGTGCGAGCAGGAGGTGTTCTCCTCCCTTCGGGATGCCCTTGAGAACGTCTTGCCTTAGGATTAGGAACGCATCTTGCACAGACAGTCCCGGCCTGAAGCCAAGCGTGGTGTACGGGGAGAGGTCGCCGTCCTCTATATTATGTTGGAGGCGGGTTTCGATGACCCTCTCGTACAGCTTGCAGAGGCACGAAGTCAGCGAGATGGCCGGGACGCAGGGCGTCGATCGCGGGCTTCTTGCCGGGTTTGGGAATGGTCACAATTTCCGCGTGTTTCCACTCGTTGTTCGGTACGTGGCCCTTGCTCCAGAGTTTCTCGTTTAGGTATTCGGTCAAGTCCTGGATGTGCATTGGGCTCAGGTTTCTAATCATGGCATTGGTGATTTTGTCAACTCCGGGAGCAGTGTTGCGCTGTGAGGCTCGTGCCGCGGCTTACACCTCTTCCTCCGTGATTGGAGCGTCCAGTTCTGGTCTTGGGTGTCCTTCATATTTTAGGAGGCAGCGTTGTATGGTGTCGCTACCCAGGTATCTGGTTTTTAGGGTGTCGATCAGATCCTGGTCGTTTTCGTGGAACTTGTGAGCGATATTTAGAAGCGTCTGACTGGTTGTCGATTTCATCTTGTCAGGCAGGATCAGGCAACGTAGGATGGCCCACGTCTGCGCCGCACTCAGGGTACCCTTGAGCGAGGTGCAAAACTGTACCCAAGTTTGCTGCGTCAGCTCGTTTGCGTAATTTCTGGCTTCGTCTGTTATTTTCTCGATTCGTAGACGTAGTTTCCGCTTTAACCGCTGTCGCTTCGACCGTTTGAGGAGGCCCTCACGGGCTTCCCACAGGTGTAAGAGCCGGTGGTCGACTTGGGGCGGCTCGACCGTGCGCTGGATGGTTTTAGTGGTTCGGATGTGGGCGTCCCGGAGGTACTGCATCGATTCTGCTATGTCCGTTACACCCTTTTCGGGCGGGAGGTACTGCCTGAATGCCTCCCAGTCCGTAAGCCTAATTTCGCCAATTTTTCTCTTGAGTTTCGGTGTGGATACCGAGATGCTGAGGATGTAGTGATCGCTGCCCAATGTTTCACCCAGGTGCGCCCATGAGTATTCCCTTACGTTTTTGACAAATGACAGGTCCGGAAACGTGTCTCGACCTACACTGTTGCCTACTCGGGTTGGTTGGAGGAAGTTGGTTATCAATTCGAGGCCCATTTGGTCAACCGCATCGAGAGGCGACCTCCTCTTTTGCGTGTCTTGTTGGTAGCCCCAAGTCGTGTGTCTAGCGTTCATGTCCCCCACCACTACCAGCTGGTTGCAGCCAGCGGCTCTCACGCTCTCGTAAATGATGTTGCGGAAGTCGTCTTTCTGGGCCCTCGGTGGACTGCACAAATTCAGGATGAAAGTGCTACGTCTACCCCTCTTCTGCGGGAGGACTTCCACGAGCACGTGATTAATGTCATGATGTTGATAATGTTGTCCCACGGCCGTCACCGTTTTGTGAACTAAACCGCGACCTTCGGTGATCCCGCGTGTTTAATTACGTAGTAACCCCGTAGCCTGATCGGCTGGCTGGTTCCCGACCTCCTGAAGGCAGCTGACGTCGGGGTGGGTGATTTTTTGATGACGTCGGGGTATAGGTGATTTTGAATGAACAGTTGGAGTGAACTTGCCTTCTTGTTGAAAGAGTGACAGTCCCACTGCCAGATCTCGAGGTGTTTGGGCACGCTGCGTGTGGTGGTAGCCATTGCTGACGTTCATGCCACCACCGTCGCAGTTGTCGGCGTCCCTGACGTCTCCTGTGTTTTTATGCGCCTGTACGCCTTGATGCGTGGGTTGCTGCTCTCGTCGTCGACCCGCTTGCGCGAGCCAAACTCAACCTTGCGTATTCTTCTTTCAAGGTCTTCATGGCTTAGTGTGTTCTCCTTGACTTTATTGTTTAATTGGCCCATCTGGTAAAGCATCTGTTGTATCGTAGCATGAATACCTTCGAGGATGACTACACCTGACTGGCCTGCCGCTGCCGAGGCCGCACCGGGGAGCGATGGGGGCTGGTGGTTCTTGAGGAGGGAGGAATGGAGATGGCGGGCTGGTGGCCTATCGTTCCTCTTTGCGGCCCTGCCTGTGTGTTGTTGCTTGTTTTGCTTAGCAACGCTTCTAAGCGTTACATGCGTTGGTTTAGGTCATTAACCTGAGGCTTGAGCTTTTATTTTCTTCCCCGATGCGCGTACATTCTGTGGAGCATTTACTATTTTCACTGGTATTTTGAGCGAAGGAGGTACTAGACTGATTCCGGCTCAGTTTGTTGTTGTTGGCTTGGTTCTTTTTGCCCGATGGGTTCTTCTGCTTCGACGATGATTTTGAGGTAGAAGGCTGCCGCTGCCCTTGCTTCTCTCCCAGCTTTGGCCACTCCGAGCGGAATCGGGACCTGGACCTGGACTGTGACCGGGATCGGGACCGGGACCTTGACCTGGACTGGGCCCGGGACCTTGATCGGCTCGCCGAGCATTGCGAGCTGAACCACCGCAGGCGGCTTCGCCTTGGCCTTCCTCCATCATTCTCGTCGTTTTCCTTCCTCCTTTTTGGTGGTAGTGCTGTTGTTTATTAGCTTTTGCTTGCACTCGCGAGACCCCGTGGCGTGGGCTTCTCCGCAGACGGCGCACTTGAGCGAGCACTCGTGGTCGTCCATCTGGTCATGCGTCCCGCAAGCGAGACATATTTTGATGTTCGGGGTAGGACAAACGTCCGATCGGTGTCCCATGCGCTGGCACACATAGCAGATTTGTTTTGTGGGCTTGTAGGGGTGGCACTCAGTCTCCCCTCCGTTGTAGTAGACGTATCGTGGAACTACGTGAGAGCTGAACGTGATCACGGCCGTCCTGGTCTTTCCCAGCATACGGGCCTGCACGATTTCCACGCCTTGGGTCCTCACCCTTAGGTGAGTCATAAGCTCCTCGGGCGGGGTATCCGGGTCGATTCCATGAATGACGCCCTGGGCCCCTGCGTCCGGTGCCGCAACGTAAGAGTTGACTTCGTAAAGGTTTCCGCCCAGCACAATCCGCGTGATCTCGCGCGCAATATCAGTGACCTCCTGATCTGGGGTGCTAACAATAATTATGTTGGAATCGGATCTCAAGCGCACGATGAAATGCGAACCGTCAACTTTCCCTCCGCAGGCGACCGAGGCGGCTTTCGATATTTGGTGGTTGCTGAAACTCTTCACCTGAAGGCCTTTCTTGGGTCGAATGATGATTTTGAAGTCGCTACGTGGCAGTGGGGGGAGTCGTCGCCTCTTCTTAAAAGAAGGCATCTTTGATGCCCCAGCACCTGCACCTGCGTAGGATGATGATGATAACGCGGTTGCGGAGGAGGGCGATAGCGGAGAGATCACCCTGCCTGCCACGCACACTTGCTCGCCTCTGGCGAGCTTCTTCATTTTTCGCTTGAGGTGCAAAGACTAATTGGAATAAGGACATTCCGATGGAGTCCCTTGCGAAAGGTCCTCTTCCATAATGGCATGGTCGTCATGGCGATCTTCGGAGATGTCTTGGAAGTCCACGGCTGCAGTTTCTTGCGACGAAGGCCCGGCGGCAGCTCGAACAATAGCACCGGGGGCGGATGGGGCTTTAGCAACAACTGCACCTCCACTCTCTCCGGTAAAAGTAGAAGTGGCCGGCTGGGATCCAGCAATGTGCGCCATATTGAGTGTAGAGTAATCGTAGCAAGCAAGCGGCGGCAAAGGTGGCGGAGCGCCTCGCCTACCTCCACGCTTCTACGTACGGTGGCGTCAGGCTTAACACGGCAGCGCCACCCCGGAGAACTTCAAAGTCCAAAAGCGCAAAATAATTTGCGCTTACGGTCTTCAAACTTCCTAAGGGGGTTCCGGATGACTTCACGAAGGTCGTCCGACAAAGACTTCGGTCCTCGGATGTGAATTTCTTAAAAGAATAATGAAAGTCGACAGAGCCCATGCGAAGCACATCTACGCCACTCGGCTCTTCTTCCTCGGTCATTGAAAAAACAGGTTGCTGACATTCTTGTGCGAAAGATATTACAGCCTTCATCCTAGTTCCTGGTCTTTTCCTGTGGTTCTGGTAAATACAAAGATAGCTCCGTTCGCTCTTGCGTCGCTCATCGAGCGCTAAAGAAAATCACACGCAAGCCCCTATATCCGATTTCTTGAAATGACGATTCTTTGGACATAATTCAAGAGGTGAAATATTTCGGCAGCTGTGATCTGCGATCAGGATATTGGCAAATTCCGATGAAAGAGACTGACAAAGAAAGGATTTGATTCGCTACACCGGACGGACTTTATGAATTTATCGGGATGCCTGTGGGCCTATGTAAGGCTCCAGCTACATTTGGGGGCATGATAGACCATCATCTTCGTTGACTGAAACGAAAGACCTGCCTGTGTTATCTGGATAATATTGTCAGCTTTTGCTCTAACTTCAGCCAACATGTTCAACGATTAAGTGAGGTTCTCAAGTGCCTTGAAGATACTTGTCTTCAGATAGAAAAAAAAACCTATTTGTAAGCAAAAGCATAAATGTATTGGGCCACGTCGTCTAAGAGGATGACATCCAGCCAGACCCGAAAAGGTTACCGCTGTTCTCCAGTTTCTTCGCCCACAGAAGCAGAAAGATTTACGCACTTTCCTCGGCTGGGCGTTCTGTTTTCGTTGTGTTATACGCAACTTCGCTAGAACAGCGGCTCCTATACACAAGCTGCTGGTTACCGGTGCCTTTTTCGCATCGACTGACGACTGCCAGTGCATTTTCAACCCCTTAAACAACAGTTTATTTGCGCCTTATACTGCGCTAAATGCAACTATAAGTGGCCGAGGGAGTTATAAAATATGCTCGTTAAAACAAGGCTCAGAAAGCAAAATTTCCAGAAGAAAAAAGGGGGCAGGTGACTGATGTACAGATGCAGTGACTTCAGATTACTTATCGGTAGTGGAAGCGCTTATTAGCTCGCCTTAAGCGGTGAGGAGGCTCACGTGGAGGTAAAGCACCTCCGTCGCTCTGATTCTTAATTCAGTTATAGAAAGTTACGGTATAACAAAACCAAACAGTGTTACAGCAATATCTTTGTTGCGGGAGTGCTTCTCCCACATTGTCACTCCATTTCCGTAAATCCTCGTGCACCAAGGTGGTCTGTGTCAACACTGCGCAGAAAAAAAAACTGCTACTGCGAGGAAAATAATTTACCTACAAGCAATGACCTTTAGTTGGTGTCTCAAACGGCACGACATGTTTGTTTTGGAATGCAACTTGGAGGAGTTCTCAACGTAAATTAGCTTGAGCAACATTTTTACTTAAATATCTGTGTTACAGTGAGCTATGAATAAGTGCCGTTCCTTCATTTCTTATTAACTGTCGCATGTACTTGAAAACTCCGTAAACTCTATAAAAAGCATTCAGGGAAAGGCTTGTGAGATCAATGATAGAGCACGGTCGTATTTTGTGTGCCCTAAATACTAAAGTGCTAAAGTGAATCTTCTGAACTGACACAACCATAAAATGTGGCAGTCATGGCTCATGAACTATTGCGCTGATACCTAGTATGTCTAAAAACATGCGATATAGTTTTAAAGGGCTGAGTCAGAATGTGCGAAATAATAGTGGCCGAAAATTGCACGAAGTGAGGCTAAAAGACCGTTTTGGGCAGGTTTTCGGGAAGTAACACGTAGAAAGTTTGAAGGAGCGAAGGCTGCTACGTGTGCTTCGTTCCTGGGATATTTCCGAATGTAGCCATCAAAAGAGGATATGCTAGTTAAAATAGGCTGCTCGTACATAAAAAGTAGTACAAAAATTTCAAAACAAGAAAGAAGGAAGGTTTCTCGCGTAAGATAGGCCATATTGTGCAGCGTTGAAGTTTCTTTCTGGGCCGCATGGAAGCCATTGCCTATTTATGTTTCTGTTTGGTCGATTGAGAAGACTCTGTTCAAGAATAGAAACGTAAAGCACGTCAAAGAAGTTCGTTAAGTAAATTCTATCCTGGAAAATCCAAGTGCACCTAAGAGGCAAGCTGCACTTTGCTCAATTAGCCTACGCTCTTTGTTCGGTTGTTGTGAGATGCGATACATTAGCCTTCAACGAAAAGCAAGAGAAACGTTAATGGTTCATGGAAACTGAACGGGCAGTAACAAGTGATGTAACATGCAGCTGCCGAAGATGGTGGCGCCACTAATGAACAAACGAGGCTGGGTTTCTAAAATTTCGAAGGTTCGCTCTGTGCCTGTGGGACGAGGGGGGGGGGGGTTACTTTTGTTTTCTGGTAAGAAAGACCATCGAGTGCACGCATGAAGTTTTCTTTTTGGCGTAATAATCTAAGAACTCCTTTGCATAGTATGCTTAGGACATAACAGGTATGCAGTTTTTAGGGTGTTATATAACATGCCCTCCCATTTCAGATGTATTTTCATATAACACTGTAGACGGGAAAAATCTCATATCTACAGTTGACATTTTACATTTGAAAGTCAGAGAGTGATGAAGACGAATGTCAGTGCTGTTATTCGTTTGCGGTAAGAATCGGTTAACCCAATAGCTTGTACTGCGTCAGAACTGTGGCACACTATAATAGCGAACTTCACGGCGCAAATATTGGAACGTTCTTCAGCCGCAGTTCTTAGAAGCATTGTGTGACCATCAATAAGCAAAGAAAAGGTGCTAAAACCTGCGCAATGAAAGGAACATTGGCAGTGGGTGAAACACTATTTGTCGGTTCGAATAGTGTACTGTAAGGAGTAACTATTTGAAGTGGCCTCCAAAGCATTTCAGAATGTTACAACAGAGCAATATACGCTTTCACTTGCGCTAATGTGATTGCCGTGGCCGTTGAATTCCACCCACGCATGGTCTTTAACACTTTAACAGGTTGCATCAGGAGTCCAATAGTTTTCTTGGAGGAATTGCTCCCAATCGATTTATTTTACGTTGTAGGTCTTGCAGACGGTACGGCTAAGGCCCAATCATGCTCAATTGCACGAGCTGTTTCTTTATGTTGGATCGCCTCTTTTATTGAGAAAGGTTTGGTGTTTCTCAAAATTCAGGGAAGTACTTCTTAACCTTTATTGCGCTGGGAAACAAGGCTTCGGTTGTCTGGTTACACATCTGTTGCCTTCGTTTATTTTTGCTCACAAAGCGAAATGCGGAACATTGGAACCTACGAACAACCGCTTTACTATGAACACCTTGACGGATACACACCTCGACTGATTACAGTGCCGCGATCTGCTTTTTTTTAAGGAATCATGCTTTGGTCTTTCGAGTTCTAGATAGTGAAATTCATGGGGAGATTTTCGTTCAGCATTATACGCATATGTTCATAAATTTATCTATGACTGCCGGTTCATACTCTAGTGTGTATCGGTGATTTTTTTTAATTTGCGTGCATTACTACATTCATTCATTCATTCATTCATTCATTAGAAGTGTCCATGACCAGCTATATTCATGAGCACTCATGGCGCTCATTAGGCTAGCTCATGACTCCTGATATTCGAAAACAAGTAAGCGAACCAAGTGTTCAACTACACCCATTACAAGATAGTTTATATCTAGCAAGAATTTACCGCATGCCTCTACATTGGCTCTTTTATCAGGCGCCAATTACCTATGCAAATTTACCTTAAATTAAGACCTTATTTATATATCCAAAACATTGTAACGTGGTGACATTTCCTTGTGAAACCAATCTCTGGCTAGGGCTAAATATGTTTTATGATAAATATAAAAAGAAATGACTGAGCGTGCCTCTAGATGGTATAGTTTACACTTATGCAAAAAATGGTGATTATATTGCCCACACGTTATCAAGACTGATAGCAAGATAGCTCTTTGATACCATGGCGTCTAAAGAGCAAAAAAAAAAAACCCTTCAAGATGCAACCGCAACAATATGGATTCGTTGGGGGCCCCCACATATACAAAACATATACAGCGCAGCAAAAAAGCGAGGAAAATAGAAGATGAGGGTCAATGAGCCGAGGCTTCCAGTTCTATTTCCTTTAAATGCGATAGGGTGGCCAGCATACGACGCAGAAGACCCGCTTCGCCATACATGATCCCCAACAACAAAAGAAAGTGCACTTTTTTGCAACACGGGTGTGCGTTTCGTTTTCTGTATTGCTGGAATGCTCGCTTGTTCATCGTTTATTGTTAGCCTGATATATCTTTCCTGGATTTTGCGTTTGACACCGCTATTATAGCTCCGTGCCTTCTCCTAGAGTGTTGTTTTGACACCTTTCAGACCGGGATGAACAAGTGCGGCACCGTAAGCGTGTAAAGCGCGCGCAAAGTCGACGATGTGTGTTGATAAACTCTTTGTTAACAGTTGCTGCATCATATAAAGGCAAAGCATCGGACTACAGTGGGAATTGCAGTGATTGTAAGACCTGAGCCAATTTTGGCTGTTCACGCCTTTTTAATTCCATTCTGACTAATTTGCAGTAAAGAACTCTTTACTTCCTTGGATGCGACAGCCAAGTGCCACTCGAGAGGACACTTCTGGGAAAACAACGAGCCGTTTTAGCCAACGTGTTAGCATTACAAAGCACGGCAGAACATTTTGACATACATGTGTGGACGATGGAATGGAATGAAATAAATTGGTCATGTTGCGTCAGAGTGGAGCGCCCTCGGACACTGAGAATGTCCATTTATTCAGGAGCTCCCGAGAGGCTAGGTCCAATTGAAGGGAATAAAACCATTTTAAAAGGTTAGAAACCACGGGAAAAAAATGAGGCAAGGGACACTAGAAAAACAAGGAAATAATACAGTGCGTTGTTTTCGAAAATACCCTGCAATACGGTAAAACTGAATGCCCAAGCCGTGTCATCTAAAAACGACCGTTTCCTTTAAGGCCATCGGCAGCAAAATTATCGATGGCGTAAAAATCGGAATATCAAATAATGTATATATTGAGCAGCGCTCGTGCAAATTTTTGCGCTTGAAGTACGGGAGAATGCATACCGAAGAACGCTCAGAAGCAAAGGTTTTGACACCGCAATTAAAAAAAAAAAGCCGCCATTACCACTCGACGAAAATGACACATGACATGGAATAGTAAGAAACAGTGCGGCGCCTGGGCGTGACCTCCGAGGTTAGTGCGCGCTCACGGTAGTTGGTGGCGCGCTGATTAAGTTTGGCAGTGACGTGCTGGGAATCGCCTTATTTCCGCTACCCATCAAATTCGCATCTCGTCTGATTAGATGCCCGTGCAAGATCGCTAAAAATAAAATTCCGCGATTACCAACCCTGAAGCTCTGCCAAGATAGCTTCAACAGCCTATGCCACTCATTTGCAACCAGTTTATACAAAGTGAAATACTGGGCCGCATAACGTGAAGCTATTCCAATATGTTTTTATTCCAATCTCCTGACGTCATATTTGGGTAACCGCCGACGCAAGCATCGGGCGCTCACCCACAGGGTTGCCTGAACAAACCAATCAAATCTTCCCCTCGTTCACAGGAGGTCACTTTTGTTTGCTTGAAAAACGAATAGCATTGCCTGCACTGAGCGGCTTGTCTTATCCAATTGGCTCACAAGAGGCGAGGAGCGTGCCCAAGTGAAGAGGGAATCGATGGGGCCGAGCCGCTGCACTGAATATCGATGCCGGATGAAGAGTGTGGTGCCGGCTTTTGGCGATTGGTCCGCTTTCTCTTACTTAGCTTCTGATGGCTCGTCGACAATCGCGGCGGCATGCTATGGAAGCGTAAGAATGACGCTAAAACAGATCCTCAGCAAAGAATAGTTGGCAGAACGAGGTCGTAAACGTGCCGAAAGTTCTCGAAAACGTTACACGGCCTCGCAAAAAGCTTTATTACACGCAAATAAACCCATGCTCTCCGGCAGGGGCGAGTAGCCAGTGCCGGACGATCGGCGGCAGCCATCTTTTATTCCGTTCGGAACGGGGCAGCCTGCAGCTATTCAGAAGAAAATTCAGTTTTGTTCGGCATATTAGTGCATCTTTAACGCGTACACGTCACTTTGACGCGGTAAGTTTTTGCTGTTTTGTGACGTCGCGTGAGAGGCAGGTGAGGCGAGCGCAGACCGAAAACAGTTTACCAATAGCTGAGGGCTAATGGCAAAAAGGCGTCGAATCAGAAATAACTATTTTTGTTTTCCTCGGGCAAGTTATGCATAATCAGTGTGTACACGTCATATCAGATAGGGAGCTATCGCGGTTTTCGTGACACCACGTGACAGACAGGTGAAGTGCGGGTGGTCTAAAAAAATTTGTGACCAATCGCAGTGGGCTGATTGCAGAATTGGAATAGAAAAGTTTGGAATAGTTTTACGTTATAGCGCCCATTGTTGCAGTTGGCTTTTAAGCATTAATAGCTTAGCGAAGGATTTTCTACGACCTCAATAAAAGAAGGCACATTTCAACTAATTTTAAACATCCAGAAAAGTTAGGGCTAATAATGCGTGGAAAAAAGATCTGAAAAATGTGTTGGAAATGTATTTCACGTAGATGTTTCAATGAGGAAACAAAGTGCAAGCGTAAAATGCAAAAGGAGCTAGAAGGCTTAGCAGGAAAGAAACCATGATCGCTTAAAGAGATCGATGACTAGGCGAACGCTGACAAATGATCACTGTTCGTTCAAGTGCAGCGAGAGAAAAGTCTTAGGGTGACAAGCCTATAAATAAAGCCATGTGACCCGTGAACGGCAAGAAGGTCAAATTATGGTAAGGAGTAATGGACGCAGTAAACAAAATGCGTGTGGTGTGACTAGCGATTGCCGGGCTCTGCAGTTCCAGCCTGACATTTTGGCGTTTCGGAGAACTGCCGGCTGTTAGACTTCTTCGGTTTGCATTGTGGTGCCCGCATGCGAAATCGTGTATTTGACTGATGAACGCACATAAGCGAATAAATGAAAAGAGTGCTCGGAGAAGCTTTGTACCGCATGATGGATGGATGGAAAAACCTTATTTTCGTCAGAACGCATGAGCGGACGATTTCATGGTAGATGGCCATCAAGTCATGGCTGACGGTGACCAGGGTGGCCCACTCCACGGACCTGGTCTGAACGACCGGGTCTGAGGTGGCCAACACGGCCTCCCACTGCTCAAGAGTAGGATGACGCACAATATCCGCCGGTGGCGGAGCTATGCTTCAGCTCCATAATATGTGGGCATAGGTGGCCAGTTCCGGCACCATTTGCATTCCGGCTGAACGTGCAGTTAGATTTTGTTTAACACGCATGAGTTATAGAAAGATCTCGTCTGCAATCTTCGCCAGACCCTTTCCTGCGCCTTCACCAATTGCTTGCCCGGGGGCGGGTAAATTCTCCGCTCAAGTTTGTAATGATTAGTAATGTCGTGAAAGGACGCTAGCCCATCTCTCGTGGACCTCCCCGGAACGGCCGGCTGATCTGCTCGGCTGACGAACCCTCGAGCATTCACGTGAGCCGCCTCGTTCCCAGGCATGAAGTCTCCAGGTGTACGCAAATGTGACTAAATATTCGAAGGCATTTCTTAAATATTCCCAGCTTTATGCATTAAGTGGTGAACAGCATAAATGAACCTTCAGCAAGCTAAAACGGGACGTACTATTCTTCTCTGCTATAGCAACTTATCACACGTGGAGTGACTTTACGCTACTTTAGAGCAGCGTGGTTAAAGAAAGTGCCTGTTTGAAGAAATGGAGGATTGGCCGCACATTGATATAAGAAGTGCAATCAGAGACGTTGCTTATTCGGCCCGCGAGTATGCCTTTCCCGTCAGCGCCTTCTCTTTGTCTCAGCGTATTAGCGCGTGCGTACGCAGGGCATGAAGGGCTCGATGAGTTTATTTGCCTGAAATGATTGTATACCCTTGGCAACCATATCATTTCGTCGGTTTGCGAGGAAAGCCCGAAACACGCACCCGCGCACATACATAAAAATCGCTCTTGTGACGACGAACCAAGAATACTCCGCAATAACAATCCTATTCTGAGTGTACAAACATGATAGCAGCTCAGCATACTCTTCCACTCGAGAAGTCTGTTTAGAACTAAACTCTTCGTAACCACTGTTGAATGCTTCAATACTTGAAAAGAAGGACTTATCTGTTGAAATACAAAACCTATTTCGCAGGCCCCCCTGTCGCTTCTCTTGGCATTACATTTCCTAGCGTGTATCCAGGTGTGGAAACGAAGCTCGTTGTTCAATGGCGTTGTGATGCGACTCTTCCCTTTCTTGCAAGGCTTCGAGAAACAAAGGTTCTCTCAATATTTAATGGCTTAATACTAATGTAGACAGTTCTAAATCATTGTAAATGTGCACACTCGATATGAAATATATAAAACAGCACATCAAAGTTATAACAGGAGGGCAGAATAGGATGTAGGTTACCAAGCATAAAAGGCTTAAAAATAAGAGAAATGGGTTCAGAAATTACACCGCTACTCACCGGGTCAGCATCACTGCGAATAGAAAGTTTGCCAAGGTGCCTAGCGGTCGTGTTCAGCGGCTGGGTGTTTAGCTGGAGGCAATACAACCTTCCAAGAATGGAGAAAGTCGCGGTCTCATCAGAACCTTTGAAATAAGGAGTGCATTTTCCTCCCATAGATGTCAATGGCTGGTTTGCGGCTCCCGCTTCAGAACGGCTATATGCTGCAGGCCTTGGTGCTCTTGGTTGTATTCTCAATTTTTTTAAAACTTCCCTGCAGTGCGTTCAGTGATTTTCCGTGCTATAAGCTAACGGGATGGCCTCTATACATTGACTTTCATAACCGAACCATAAAAACTGCTTTTTGTTCTGTATATATCTGCATTGCAACGAAGCTGTCGCGGTCTACCCGCGCAATTAGGTGAATGACCTCACCGAAAAATCACTTCGCACTCGGGTTTCTGTGAATTATCTCCGCATTAGTATTGCTGGCATATGAAGAGCTTGATGCTCTTGCATACGCTGCGTTCTTTTGTTCTCCCAAAGTCAAGGCCTCTAAGAGTAATCAAGTTGTAAATCTGACGTGCATACTCACTTAGATTGCGTTGGTTTTCACCACATGTTCCCCGCTTAACCAAGCAATTGGAAAAGTCGAGTGTAAGCGTCACTTCTATACCGAACAAGGAAAAGATCTGCTCATAATCATCTGTCATTCTCATCTGCTTATCATGGCTGTGTAAGACGTGATGCACCCCTTCTACGAACTGCGAAAATACCGGGGACATCGAACGCTTTTTGTGTTCATGTGCAAAATATCGAGATGAAAGCGACGCTCTTGAGAACCTGCCCCAGAAGGACCTGAATTCCGCATGCGTTCCTCGAGCAGCTTGTGTTTTAAGAATGGTAAATTACAGCCTGCAAAGATGCTTCATCGTTTTGCATTTTTAAGAAAGACTTGTTTGCTGAACATGTGGTAATGGTGCTGCCGTGAGATTGCCTGATACCCTCTAGCAAGAAACTGTTACTGCAGCCTACCTCCTGTTGCAACAGTCTACCGACACCCCTTGTGACAAACTGCTACCCGCAAAAAGTGACAACTACAAATGGGCAAAATGGCGTTCTACGGCACCCTTTTACAGCGAAACTGTACAGGACAAGTTCTACAACTACCTCCATGTAGTTATGGATGAGGCACTTATACTTGCGCGTTTGCACAAGGCAGGTCCGGTACAGTAGAGCCGGTTGAGCTTACAGTAACGTGTATCATACATAGTGAATAACGTGTAGATGAAGATGTAAAATATTTGAAAATACTCAAGTATAATGAAGGAATTGCACCGATTATGATGAAGTGCTTGGAAAGTATTTCGTTGATTTAAAGTAGTTATTTTAAATCCGACCAAGACTTGACATATAACGATGGAGCATGCACGCTGTATGTGGTTAAAGATATCGGTACATCTTGGGTGTAGCGTATGAATCGATACGTACATAGCTGGAACATTTGTAAGTGTAGAGTAGACGCACCATACACCAAGTATACGCCAGACATAACCGATAGGACAGAAGTACTCTGCACGGTTATACTAAATGTCATGAAAGTAATTTGTCTATATCGAAGTATTTGTAACAGATTGGTAAAGCGTTTGCAAAGGCATTTGGTTAGTTAGACTCGTAGAAATTCCGTTGGGTGTGGTAACTTTATGTACACCTGCTTCTTTTTTTTCGACGAATGAAGAGCTTGATGTTTCTTACATCTAAGCAATTTCGTTGTCTTTTTTAAATGTTCTTGCACTTCCACGGTTTACGTGGAAGTGCAAGTGGAAGACGTATGGCCCGGTATGCAAGCGGCAGTGGTCACTATAGGGTAGTCGATATCTACCGGGAGCATTTCGTTGAGGTGCCGACTTTGAAGAATTCTTACTGTAGTCTCCTATATAATTCATTAGGTTATACGATATCCTTGAAGGATCAACAAATGTCCCGATGCATCTCAGCTAGAATAGACTTTTCATATTCAAACACTCGCTGATTCCTTTGAAAGAAGGACTTAAATTTTGAGAGTTTTCCTATTTCTATGTCTACCGAGTTAGCGAACGTTTGTGTGCTCTCAACAAAGTTCAGTCTCGCGAAAAGAATTCATGTAATCAGTCAACCAGTGGCTTGAGAAGTGTGTGAAATAGAGCAGAGAAACACAGTGTCATAAAGAAATCGCACGGGAGTGATGTAATATATCATCTCTTCAATAAGGAGGCGGAAGAAGAGGAGGAAATAAAGAAAGAAGGCATTGACGTTAACCAGAAATGCGTCTGGTTGACTACGCTACTCTGGGGGACGGAAAAGTGGGAATAGAAAATCTTCTCAATAAAAAAACTTAAAACGCTATAGCCTGAAAAAGTAAACATTGACTCAAGTACGTTGGCGCTTTGCGAAACATGTGTAGTCGAGCAAACATCCATGCAGTAAGAAAAAGGAAAAAGTGATCGAAATGTGGAGGCAGAAGGAGACCTTCAGTGGACGGCCCTGCGGAAGTCAGTTAAACAAAACGCGCATAATGTGACAAGGTGCGCTGTGTTCGCTGGTGCTTTTTCGTTCGCGGCGGTGCTGGTATCGCCGTCACCAGGATGTCATCGTGTACGACGTGTCATGGCACTTATCGCACATGGAAAGGGGAACGTTGGACAATTGCATAAACGATGCAGTAGCTGTTTCGGCCGCGTATTGCTACCCTTACTTCATTTCCCAACTCTGAGTTCTCTGACTTGTCTTTTTCTTTTCCAATTCTTTTCTATTGTGCCTATGCGCGTGATCAGCACGCGGGTCATACTGCATTGTCAAGCCTTCTGAACGTGCACTGACACGCACGCACATCTTAGGCGCCGAGGGGACCCGTTGTGGTAGGAGATAGCGGCGATGGTCGGCAAAAAAGAATGCTAGTTTTTTTATTTATGGAAGGGAAGGCTACGTGTCCCCAATGTTTAACGGTCGCTGAAAGCGCGAAACGAATTGTCATTCTCGGCGTTTGTACTCGAGGAGAGCGGCTTCTCCACCAAATTTCTCTTTCTTGCGTTTCGCGTTCCTTGTTGCTCTTTTGCTGCGCAAAGGAGCGAGGAGACAATTGCTACTTTTTATAATTACAAGAGGAAATATGATTTACAGCGTGAAATATATCCCCTCGTGCTTTCCGTTCTTAGGGCTGAGGAGAAATGACGGCTGTAGACGATTCGGTGCGTGCCAGACTTTATTGGTTTAGAATGTTCCTTTTTGGCTTTTGTTGTGATTTCTCCTCACGCATACGGATATATTTTGTTTCAATGCCTGAACTGTAATAACAAAGGGCATCTAAAAATGTAGTCTGCATGTTGTCGCAAGTTTGCTGTGACACCGTTGGTGGGCTCGTATTTTTTTCTTTCGTTTCTTATTCTGCCTACTTCTTTGCAATGTTGATGTGGCAACAGAGGGAAGCAATTTTAAGTATTCCAAATTGGGCTTCTTAAAATAGGCATGTGCGATAGTACGCGTGCTAGCGTGCAAAGAAACACGTTTCTACGTTTTTAATAATATAGCAATCGTGCGACACATGTGAGCAGTATTGCCTATTCAGTTTGTGATATAGACCGCTCATTACAATGCCTCGCGTGGCTGCCTAGCAAGGCATACTTGAGTTTACTTATGTCGAATACACCCATCGCCTTCGCCCTTTTGAATCGACCATTGTGTATGTGGGTGCCGTATTCTGGACGGGTTCCTCCTTTACGAGGACTCTAAACAACAAAAGATCCCCTCTACACCTTTGCGAGGATTTTCGAATAGACGTGCCCTACTTGTGAACAAGGTCAACATTTTTCACATTTAGTAAAGAAAAAAGTGCACTAACTGCACTAAGGAAAACTGGTGGCGGAAAGCAAATTCAGTGCTCGCCGTCTCCCTTGGCATTCGATTCGTGCAGCAATATCCTTGTCTCGTTTCCGGAGCGCCTTTTACACCCCGAGCTTCCTTTCGTTTTCCCTTGCTTGGGATTCTACTTTATCTCTTGCAGTTTATTCCTATGCAAGTTGGGGTAGTTTAGCCGCACATTAAGCCGTTTGCTCTTGACGCAGTATCCACGTCTTGTTGTTCCTTATTCACCTTTCTTTCCCTTCTTTCTTTAATGAGATTTTATTGCACCCGAGTAAACTGAACATGCTAACCATTTCGTATTTTGATGTCCGGATTTGGCCGCAGATTTGCACAGCAAGCTATACTGAGCCCAATTGAGGTGGTTTACACTTGCAGTGAAATTTGAATTTGGTGCGTGAAATTCCTTATATTCTGTTAACGGCCAATCTTGAGCTCTCACGCAATATGAGCCGGTAGCAGTCTGTAGCAGAATTCAGAAAAGCTTTATTGCTACAGCGATCACAAGGACGCACGAGACGTGTTCGCGTCACCGCCATGCTTTCACAGTCAATGGTGCAAACTCGCCCAGCTCGTGGAGGGTTAGGTGGGCCTCAGAGATGTGAGACACACGCTGTGCGTTTCGCTGTAAAAAAGCAGGGCATCATTCTACCTTCCGCTACACGCGTGAGGGTTGTGCGCACAAACGCTTGCGTTCCTGATTTGCAGCTCCACATGGCGCATACCAGCGGCCTGAGCAGACAGTAAAGTTAAAGCTACGAGAACCGACGGTCTGTCATCCAATGCGTCTCGTGCACCATCGACGCGCATTGCCTGCAAAGCCGCTGGCGGCACTGGTAATCAGGCTAGCGTTGTGAGACTGCTGGTCGCGGTCAGGGCGTTGTTACGCAGCAGCAGTTAACTCGGCTGTTGCTTCGCACCAACGTATTGGCCCGCGTATCGTCGGAGGCCCAGCGAAGGAGCTTGAGCAAGCCGCTAAACCTTGCTATCCCTGTGAATGCTTTGGCTTCGGGCGAAACTAACAACTGTTTTTGTGTGCGTGTAAGAGTTTTTTTATAGGCAGAACATGTTCTCTGATGACATGCACGAGGTCACAATTAGTGCCTGCGGTATCGAAAAGTGCCAGCGTAAGGATACTTTCTTTGTCAATGGGGGTACTGTTCTTCTAATAAGCAAATATCTTGCATATATTTCGTTGCCTTCTAAAGTTTTCTCAAAACCATATATCAAAATGCAGGCGTTAGAGTCGTTTGTTTTAACAAAACGTAAAGGTCTAGTGACATTGCTTGCCAAGTAGATTTTGTGAGAACTACACAAGGGAAAACAAGAAGTCTAGGATGAGCAATTGATATAAAATGACGTGTTACCTCAAATTACGTGCTGCAAGCAAAACGTGCAATGTGTGAACACATGTACCATGTCGAAATTTTAACATTTTGTTTCCCGTAAGTAGCTTTGCCGAATATAGGTATCACGTCTAGATATAAGTGTACCTAAATTCTGAAACCTTACACAGGTTCGACTTTCGTGTTATTTATTGAATATTAGTGACTGTTTCCACCAACCTTCGAGTGTTGGAAATTTGACTACGGCGACAAAAAAAAAGCATCAGATGATATCTTGGGAGAATGGTGAAGAAATGTTTTTACTGAACCGATTGTCCACAACTTGATAGCATATCGCATTGCATAATAGATTCAACAGCAATTCATAAACTATTTTTTGAAGTCATTCAACGAGCTCAATCAGGATCTTCAACAGATATGTACCTTTGATACTCTTACGTGGAGTCAGACACAAGTGCAAAACGTGTTTACAAAATATTTACAAAGCGATCAAGAGCTGAACAAGATGCTCGAGAACACGCGCCAGATCAAAAGCGCCTTCTTTATCGACGCTCCACTTGAAGAGTACCGTGACAGTACGTTTGCAGCTATCCACCCATTCTACAGAGAAAGGTTATTAAGAAAACGTTAACCAGGCCTCATTATCTTCTTTGGACACGTGTAGCGCATAAGGTAGCAGATCTTAAAGGAGAGTGGTTAGTCTCATGTGCGTAGGAAAACGCACAGCTTACTCTCATATCAGTATTCATGTCTAGTTACTTCAAAAATTGTTAACGCCTTTATTGGCATAGCAGTATTGTCTCACGAAGAAACAGTAACACATTAGAAGCGCGCAGTGCATATGGGAGAAGGCGCAAAGGAAGAGGGGGAGGCTTTGTTTTGTACACTTATTGCGCAAATACATGGCCAAGATATTATGTTCAAAGCCATAACTACATTCTTAACTGTTTGACACGAAGCGCGTTCCCAACAATCCTCTGTAACCACACTCCCATCGAAGAAAGCAAGCAGCCGGGGGAGGGCTTACACAAAGATACGCACATAAATACGGGCTCTACGCACCTAAGCGTAAGGTGAGGCACATTAGTAATGCAAGAAAATACTGAAACCGCAAGCTCACGGGGAGACAGTGAGCATGTATATTATCGCGTGATTTCACGTCACAATCCCTGCATGAAAAGTGGCGATCGGTCGATGTTTAAGGGACGAGATAGAAAGCAGTGAGTCAGTCGGTGGATGTGCTTGAGGCTGGCAAAAAATAAAAATAAAACGAAAGGCAGCTATCGAAAGCAAAGAAAACGACGTAAGGAGACAGCTTATGAATAAAAAAAACATTTTGAGTGAGAAACATCCACAGCATAAAATATGGAAATGCGAGGATGTATTGGTAGCTAAGTGGCTCTCAAGTTTTCACAAATCGATGAACGCGGTCGCTCACGCTACGCCGGCACTTCGCTTCCTGTCGCAGCTGGTGAATGCATCACGCTAGTTGAATGGTTGAATTTTCTCTTACTGCTTTATTTCTCCTTTCGCTTTTTTTCTCGCTATCGTAGGTTACTGACCGCTACTGCGACGCCAGCAGTGACTCATGTACACTCAGATTAAGTTCATTGCTTTACACTCACGCAGTATTAAAGAAATAAAGAACATGTCCGCTTGAAGTGCACGACCCGTGCTCAATTCGTTTCCTCCTTCGTAGACACCCAAGACGACCAATAATTGCACTAATGGGCTGGTCGAGCAAAAAACGATTCTAAGGAAAAGTAAGAAAAACAATAGGGAGCGCGCCTTATCACGCGAAACAACTTGATATTTGGTGTATCATAAAAAGCCAACAAACACTGACGCCAAGGACAACATTGGGGATATTACTTGTGCTTAATAAATGAAATAAAGAAACAATAAGTTAATGGAAATTAAAGAGGATGAAAAATAACTTGCCGCAGGTTGTGGGTTCAGTTCCCACCTGCGGCAAGTTGTTTTTTCACCCACTTTAATTTCCATTAACTTATCGTTTCTTTATTTCATTTATTAAGCACAAGTAATATCCCCAATGTTGTCCTTGGTGTCAGTGTTTGTTGGCTTCTTATGATATGCCTAATAAAAATCGGGCCCCTTGGTTAACCCCCCTTCTTCTCGTTTAATACATAACGAGGGTCTCGAATCCGGCACCATTGATGCCTTCAGGTAGCATATATGGGTTTATTTACCAGTTGCCTTCACCCAAAAAAGATCACGTTCTCGTGACACCTGCGGCAAAAAGGACGTTCCACGTCCGCCGCCAAGGTCTGTGAGTGGTGGCGCTGGCTAACACTCCCAGGGTTCTACTAGGACATATAAATACCCAAGAAAGTGGATGGGAAAACGGCGCCGTGGTGCCTCAATTGGTAGAGCATCGCACACGAAATGTGATGGCTGTGGGTTCGGTTCCCACCACAGCAAGTTGTTTCTTCATCCACTTTAATTTCCATTAATTCATCGTTTTTATTGCATTTATTAAGCACAAGTAATATCCCCAATGTTGCCCTTGGTGTCAGTATTTGGTGTCAGTGTGATATGCCTAATAAAGATTAGGCATATCACACTGACACACTGAAACCCCCTTTCTTATCTTTATCATTATTCTTATCCTTTCTTATCTTATCATTATTCTTAATATGCCCCCTTCTCGTTCATATTTGGTGGTGACACTGTCCGCAAACAGCGGCCCAATTTTGGTCATACTGAACGCCTTAACTTCACGAAACGATTATCAGAGACGGAGCAATGTAACTGAACTTCTTACCTAGAAGATAATTATCTTGATCGAATTTCTGTCTTTTGTCTCTAACGTTAAATTACAAGACTTTTACACGGCTCGTACTCCTCACTGTATTTTATATCGACTCAATCCTGTTCCCTGCGCTTCCTATAGTACTTGCATTAACTTTGTTCTCATTTTTCTAAGTTGTGTAGGAAGGAATAGTGTATCGGCAAAAGGAAATAGGCAAATAAACTTGAAGGAAAGTGAGTCCGAGAAAACAGAGGGTGAAAGTGACTGTCTCTTTTCATTTCATGCTGTCACAGAAGGAGCGATAGAACAAATAAAGAACACTAGATTAGAAAAAAATGATGCCTGGCACTTAAAAAATGCGCTGAAATGCACTGAAAAAGAATTTTATTTAACTTTCAGTTTCTTGGTTTCCTTTACTTGATTGACATACATAATCAAAGTTCAGACATTTTCTTCGTTACACATTATTATGCTACTTGGGATGCCTGTTCATAAACATGTCGTCTTGTTTTTTTTTTTACATCGTGGGTGTCGTGATGCGCCACTGGTTGGCATCAAGAGATAGGACACGTTCCAGACGCCACTTGAGTCTGTACAGTACTGGCCACCATGCGAAACTCAGGGACGTGGGCGCCAAACTGTTTTGTGCACCTTCCAGTGTCCCCCCGTGCTTTCTTGCCTATTCTTTTTAATATTTTGGTGACATTGAGGTCACACGCAACTTGTAATGTGTAGCGATTTCTTGAATACTGCTCATACAGTGAACACGCACGCCTACTTTCTTGGCTTCAGTCATCGTCGCCTTGCATGCTAGCTGCCACTGTTATTCGGTGTCCGTGGCGACGTACGAGCGAGCATGTAAAACGACGTTACGCTTGTGCAAGTGTGAACTTCGTACCCATTGTAGCCTGTACGCGATCCATGTCAAGCCCACCACGGTGAGAAGCCATTCCAGCGTAGCGCAAGCTTTTTTGAATAATAGCTCTGAACAAATAAGTGCAAGAATGTTATTGTTTACTGTTGAACAAAGGTAACATATTTTTTGTTCATTGTGCGCTAGGCGTCTTTCGCGCATATGCGACATGAGCATACTGCACGTGTAGTTTTTGAAATTTTGATATTTACTCAGCAAAACGTTTATGTCAGTACATATAGCGGGCCCTCGGACATATATATAAAAAAGCAATTTTTAGCGTCTGCATTTGTTGTAGACTACAATAATACGGCCAGCGGCACCTGTTTGTACCGAGCTTCATACAGTTTTCTTAGTTTTACATGTTAATACAAATAAACTTGTTGGGCCAATTAATATATGTTCCTCTGTCGAAATGCCAAAGAACCCGCCGTTACAAAAGTTGAAAAGAAAATTTTATGTAGGAAGCATCAAATTTTCTTTAAGACAAGATATATAGGACTCTTAAATATTACTAATGTGTGCTGGTAACCTATTTCCAGAATGTGTGGAGGTGCGACTAGGTGCGTCTAAAAGGTGCCTCAAATTACACGAGGGAGATGTCAAATCTGCACCCTGCTAAATTATTCGGGGCTCCCGTTGGTATCCCACTCCTCGGTCCCTTAACAAGATAGATCCTGAACACTCACAGTCGTGTCCCAAATGTGGTCATCACTCATGCTCCTTTGACCACATGCTGTGGCTGTGCCCAGCCCTTAACGCCTCTCCACCCATCACGAAAGAACAATGGCAGGAATCTCTCTAGAGCAGCAATCTCCGCATTCAACTCCAGGGCCCACGACATTGCGGCGGGACTTGATCTCCTGGTACCATCGTGGGCGGAGCCGCCGACTTGATCTTCGGGAGCCTTCGGTTTTGGCTCCCCAAGGTCTCAGTCCCTCAGGACTCAAATAAAGTTCTTGTCGTGTCATGTCTTCGGAGTAAGGGCGCTTCTCCACAAAAAGAAGCTTAGAGCGGCAAAGCACGCTTTCAAGGAGGCCTCTAAACGTATTTCAATTTTTAGAAATCGTCACGGAGTCCACGCTGCAGGCTGCAACCTTGAAAGATCGGTGTGAACGCCAAATTGTTGTGCTTGATATTTATGCTAGAGCAATCAAAGGGAGGGCGACCAGTGTTCTTTTAAAGGCAAATCTAATGTCTTTCATCGTCAATTTCTCATCCGTCTCATCTTTAAAGCTTTACTTTCTGGTTTCGCGCACGAAAGCAATTTCCTTGAGGTGCAGGCAGATTGAATTCGGATAAGATCACTCCGGAGTCCTGGATTTCTTTGAGAGTTGTTGTTTCTGCCGTCCCGTTTCATATACACTGCTTCATTCGGCCTTGGTGAATTGTTCCCGTCGTTAGGTACTGTCAACAAGGCTTTTGTTGCTGGACGGGCGCTGTCATGGCTTGTGCATGCTTGAGAAGACTGCTTTCTTAACAGGTAGAATCGAAAAGCAAACAAAGCGCGAGAAGGAGGTCAGTTTTCGTTGCCTTCAGGTGCTTTATTCTTATACTGGAGTAGCGGGTAATTCGAGACTCGAAGAAAATCGTCGTTGGTGAGGTTGAACAAACAGAAGTGCCGGGAGACAGAGAGAGCTCATGATGGAGAAAGTGTTTAAGGCCTCTCAATTTATTCGCATTTGGGATGTCTGTTCGTGCGTTGCTGATATAGCGTACTTCCTTGTTAGTTCTTTTCTTTAGTGTCGACGAGTTAGTTGTGCTGACGCGTAGCTGCCGACTGTCTGTCCCTTAATCCTTATGCGGGTGCATCTGTTTGCATAATAGGCCATACGTAGGACTGCGCCTTTGTTCTAATTTTGGTAGACAAGCTCTAGACTGATTGCTTTCACATGACCTCTGTGTTAGACCACATGGCGTGTTTGTGTATTTGTACTTAGTCGGAACCACAGCTTTGCAGTGGCGCTTAGAGTCATACGTTATCTGGGAATGATCTCGGGCATTACAGTTGCTAGCGTAGGTGCTTGGAGCTATTTTCAGATTTTGCGAATGACTTCCGAGTATTCTTTGCCTGGTAAGTGCGATGCCCAAAGAGAAAGTAATTAAGAGCATGTTGACGCTCTACGACTGTCATTCACTCTGAAGTGCTTACAGGAGCTTGTGGACGTAATCAAAGGCAGCCGCGCTATTGTAGCTTTCGGCATCACATCACAGGAACAAAAGGCACTGGTCTGAACAGCAATCGTCCCGTAAAATATATCGCGAATTGCACGCTTGACGGCCGGAAATGAGATTAAAGTTTGACAAAAACTTTTGCAGTCTTGCCTGAAAAGCGGAGAAACGACATCGATAGCGGGTTCTAGCATTGCACCCCAACTGCCCGGGCGGTGTTCTAACCGCGGGTGTGACTCGTTGGCGTGAGTCAAAGCGCCGCCTGTGTGGTTGCAGGTGTGGAACCTAGAGGGCGTACTAGATGATACCGAGCCACAGGAGACCGTCGTCAATAGTCAGCGCCCAGTTAAACGTTAGATATTATTTGCTTGACGTTTGCTTCCCGTTCCACTCAGCCCCAGCACGTGCACACGTCAACTCACCAGGAACGCTAGTGTGCGTAAGCTCTGTTCGTGTACACAACCGCCATGCCTGCTGTGGACAGGAGAACGCTGTCATCGAGACTGAGACAATTTAGCGTAGAGATAACGGCGCGCCCCAGTCGCTTCGTTGTTGTTGCAGCAAAATGCACTCCGCGGGTTTCGATACTATAAGCCTGTGCACAAGTGCCGACCATGTGCCGTCGATATGGAACGCACGACAACACCCACCCCAACGGCTATGGCGCGAGCACCCTCGGGGTGTGCCTGTCACAGCAGAAAGCGAATGGATAAAAAAATGAAGAAAATCAGCTGAACTGTGTTGAATGGGGCAGTAAAATTGTAGGAATTCGGTTGTAGGTTATAGGAATTGCAAGAAGACTTTTTGTGAATGCCGTGTGCTTATTTAATTCTATTCGGTGCAACAGATAACACCAGTATAAATCCGGCTTAGTGCGAAGGGCGGCAATTGAACAAAGAGGGGACCAAAATGGAAGCACTGACTGTATTTTATGAAGAATTAGGCGCGGCCGCACTATTAATCTGGCAAATACCCGGCTGGCGCAACGTACGGAGGCCAAAGGGCTACGCCAACTCACAGCATTCATACTGCGTCCAATGCACATAAACGTCACCCAAATAATTTGCAGTAGTTGCTTGCCGGAGGCGAATGTACGCATGATGCGGACAAACAGCTTATAAAGCGGGAGCTCCCTCCGCTTCGTTGTCATCCCTTCCTTGCGGTGCAAGAGCCCGACTTCCGCTGTTTTAGTACACACGCCGTCCTATAGAGTGTGCTTGCCTTACACACCTTTGAAGCACAGCCCCTACAGTTTACCCCCAGATCCGCCCCCATCGGGCACACATTCCCACTTCCTGCCATTCATTGCAACCTACACAGATCCCAGGGCAGAGGGCGCGTGTCGAGCCTAACGTAGCAGCTTACACGCTTTCTTCTGCTTTGGATGTACCTAATCTTTCATGTCTTTGGATTTGTCGAGCTGCATTCAGTGAGCGGCTCTCCCGGCCTTCTCACTTCGCGGTAAATGAGGCACGAGTTGGCGCCTGTGAGAGTCGCTTCTCTGTTATGTTCCTTCTGGTTGTCACTCGGACAATTTCACGGACACTTTGAGAGAGAGCTGAATCGCCCCTCTTCTGAGGAAGAGCTCCTAGACGTTCGCGGCCCTCTCCCTCTCTCTGCGACTCACTTAAAATGTATCTCTGGAAAAACTGCTGTGGTCTGGAATCAACCCACACCTAATAAAACCGCATTGCTTACAGATATGTCTTACCTTTCGTGAGGGCTACTGTCGAATATCCAAACACACCGAAATTGGGGCATTTCTGTTTTTGCGTACGCATAACGCCAGCTTCATTCTAAATTGGTACGCTTACCATCAATAACGTTTAGTATACATTTGCGGGGAAACGTAAACCGCCTCTTCTTTTACATTTTATTTATTAGAGGAGCAGTGGGAACTCCGTTCGTAGATAACCGGCAATACTGATTTTATTTACCTGGCCCCCTGAGCGTTGATTACAATGTAATACAACATCGCACATTTATGAGCCGTTTTCTTGATATATTGAGCGAATAATGCAAGCAGTGATGAAAATGCGGCTTCATGTCTGGAAGTAAGGTTCTAAGCTGGTTTCCAAATCACCTCGCTGCAATGCGGGTCCACGCTTTGGAAAGTCTTCCTTTTTGTTGTTATACCGGGGTCAGCGTTAAAATTTAAAAGTAGGTTTATTTATACGCTTTCTAGGCAAGTAACTGGTAATGTAACTGCTTTTTAGCGCAAGAAATATGAGGTCGGAGTTTTGGTCAGTTACACAAACTGTTGTGTCGCAACTGCTCAATCATCATACCTTCGTTAAATTTGCTTGACGTATAAGCAGTGCCTGCAAATACATTTTGCCATGATGGGTGTGGAAATGCGGAGACAATAAATGCAGTAGGATTGAGAATACCACAGTAAAATAGAGAAGTTCATTTCCACAACAGTGTAGATCCTGTCAAATCCATCATTGGAGTTGCAAAATTCCAATGGTTAAAATGAAAATAAAGCACTGTTGTGGAATATATGAGCGTCGTGCATTGATTCAGATTGTCGTAAACTGCTTATACGACAGCAGAATAAGCGAGAGCTGGGAATTCAGGAACCTAGAAATAGCGCAAAAAATATAACAAAAAGAAATACAGATTATGAAAGGCACACTCATGTCTTTCATCCTTTATCGCCTTTTGTACAATGCTGCTAGGTTCCTTAAAATGCATTTAGCAGTTTCTTGTCTCCTCACGGCATCGTTGTCCACCTATCCAACATAGGTTTCATGATCCGTTCATGGCACCAGGAAAATCTACTAATGCTCACATTTCCACCATCTACAGTAGCGACAAAATTTAATTGAAGAAGCAGTGTTTCACTGGCCTATATTCGGAGTTCAGAAGGATAGTTCTGAGGCTGGTTTAACTTAAAACTATTATATTTTTATTTTATTCTAGTCTCCTGAAGTGAAACTTACGTAACCTCGTACGCGAGCATTACACATTGTTTTATAGCATTGTTTCAATAGTGCAGTCAAAGGCGCTCCTCGTTACAGGTCTCTTTTGTTGGCTTTCAAAGCGAATAGCAGTGCCTACCTTGACACTTTATTATTATTTAGTTGACTCACAAGAGACAAGGAGTGCTTGGAAATAGGTAGGGCTTCGGTGGCTCCTAGCTAGCAGTGTAAAAGTTGATAATGGAATGAAGGTGGCTGCCGGCGTCTGTGGTTGGTGCGCTTCCCCTTGCTTACCTTGAGGTGGCTGGTAGAATATCACGGCTTGAATCGCGGTAAGTTAGCTTGAAGTTGGGGTAAAAGGCCTCTAAAGCATATCCTTGGAGAAAAAGAGCTGGCAGAGCAATGTAATATGCGTGCTGAAAGGGCTCGGAAGCATTACAATGTCACGCAAAACATATTATTATACTCATAGAAATTAGTTGTGCCGACCAGCTCTCAGAAGTCAGTGCCAGATCAATCAAAGGGCTGACATCTTTTCTTCCTTCTGGGCAATCTACGGCTACTCCCCCCCAAAAAAGACTGCAGTTTGGTTCGGATACACTAATGCATCTGCAGAGCGTACACGCCACTATGACGTTGTGAGTTTTGAAGGTTCCGTGATGCGACGTGACAAATAGCCGAAGTGGGTGCAATCCGAAAACTTCTGGCCAATAGGAACGCGAGGTGGCGTCACCGCGTGTGGACGTGTTGCATCGGCTCCGTGAGTTTTTGGGTGTAGCGCCCGTTCTTTTTGTTATATCCTAGTGGCTCTTTCACGCGATGTGTGTGAAGATTTCCGCGACGTTTTGAGGCTATTTTTAAGAGGTCTGTTTATTATTACGCTTTTTATTGTGACTTTTGTGGTTCCTCGCCTACGAGAGCTTGGTGGCTCTCCGACGCCGTAGGCGTTGACACGCGTCGTGCAGGCGTCATGAACCCGGTTAAGGTAGAAGAAGGGGAAGACCTTTCCCCGGAGGATATACTCAAGTGGCGACAAACGCATATATACGACGCCGCATATCAAGACTCACTCCGCAAGGACGCCATCGCTGCCATGGCCAAGGCTGCTGGATGGATACAGATGACCTCCAGGAATAACAAAATGAGGCCTCCCAAGTTAGCCGAAGGCTCAAACAAGGCTATTTTTCGCATTCGCGGAGGCTTCGACGCCTCCCGCTTCAGCCACTTCCAACTCACCAAGATTCTCTCTACGGCAGCCGGCTTTCCAGCCACTGTGGAGGTGCGCCAAGACATCGTTACCATCAACCCCACCACCAACACAGTTACCTTCAGCACGGAAAGCTGGGATCGCTTGAAGAAATATCTCGCCATCAAGTCGCTCACGGCCGGCGGCCAAGAGCACGAAGTCACCTCCTGCAGCGTTCCAGACTCCGAGACGTGCAAAGGCATTATCTACATCGACAGAGTGTGCCTGGGAGAAGTTATCTATGAAAAAGACCTTCTACCGATGCTTCGTGAGCGCAACCCACAAATGCACTTTTTAGAAGCCAGACGAATGGGAGAAACTTCCGACGCATTCCTCGTGACTTTTTTGGGAACGAAAGTTTCTTTTTGGGTCAAATATGAAATGGCGATGCTCCGGTGCAAGCCTTTTCGACAAAGAATGGAGGCCTGCACACGCTGTTGGAAAGTTGGACATCGACCGGACGTGTGCCCTACACATACTGAGGATATTTGCCATAAATGCGGAACTGTGAATCCTCCGACTCATCATGTGTGCATTCCCAAGTGTGTACTATGTAGTGGAAATCATGAGACTGGATCCATTCAGTGTGCACTATAAGCCCAAAATCTCACTCCCTAAGGCTGACAAGACTCCTCCTCAATCCAAGACCAAGTCTTCTCCTTCGCCCAAGAAGCAGGGATCTCTTCCCAAGAAAAACAAGACGAAGATTGGCCTCTCCCATCCGCTGCTCTATCTAACAACAAATCAAGCTTTCCTCAGGTAAGCTGGGCATCGGTAGCCTCCCACAGCTTACCTAAACCTAAGCAACCTGATGCCGCAATCTATGCCCGCCTGCAGCAGTTTCAGGAAGAAAATCGTCTTCTGCGTAAACAAATTCTCGACCTCCAAACCCCTTCTTCATGTGCGACTACAACCACTCGATCTCAACCCTCTACTGATGAACAATCCACTGTAACTCCTCCCCCTGTCAGTGATAATGGTGATCAAACTCTAACCATGGACACCTCTCCTCCTCCCACTACCATAACCACCACAAAGCGCAAATCTATTGATGGTGGGAGAGATACTTGGGAGGAACGCGATAAGCTGAGCCGTAAACTTACCGCACACATTAGAAACTCTAGCAATCGCTTTGAGGCCCTTGAAAAACGCATGGATGCCGTAGAAGCCAAGCTTGAGACCCTCACTACTAACGTTCATAGCCTCAGTGCCCATATATACGCTAAATTTAACCAGGATGACGCGCAACTTACCCAAATTGATGAGCGATTCAATCAAATTATCGAAAGACTCGATCGACTGCATGGCCGCATCCCTTAAGCGCTCCAACCTAGTTGTGTGGCAGTGGAATTGTAGGGGCTTTTCGAAAAAGAAGTCCAATCTGCAGCAATACATAGCCAATCTGACACAACCGCCCGCAGTCACTGCTTTACAAGAAACGAATGGTTACGTTGAATTCCCCTGATACAACACATTCGAATGCAAAGGATGCGAACTTCCCAATACCGCGATCCTAGCACAAAAACATTTGACTGTTACTTGCTCCCATTTCGATAGTATCGACATTGATCACGACTTCGTAGAAATACTTCCTAAAAAGAGCAGGTCGGCTTCTATTTACATCCTTAACGTTTACAGCAGTCCCAGCTCTAAACACCACCGTTTTACAACCGTTTTTGCTCGTGCTAAACACGAAGCTCGAAGAAACCCGCTCCTCATTGTTGGCGATTATAACTCTCCGAATCAACTATGGGTCGCACTACTTCCACACCTAAAGGACGAGCTTTATGGACCCACATTCAGGATCATCAACTCACCCTCCACAATGACTTCGACAGACCCACTCGCTTAGGAAATAGTGTCTCCCTAGATACATCACCAGATCTCATCCTCACCTCTCGGGTTAACTTGACTAAATGGGTAAACCTTCAAATCAATTTTGGTAGCGATCGCTACGTCATACAGATTTCTGTTACTTTCTCTCACAAGCCCTTTCACACTCTGCCTCCCAAACTTACGGATTGGGACAAATTTCGGAAAACTCACGCAAATAATGCTCCCAATTCCATACTTGATCTAAAGCAATGGATTAGTCAACTCTAAACAGACGTTGACAATCATACCACAACTATGCCACCTGATGCTCCTTTTCAAACAGCCGATGCCAAACTATTACACAAGTGGCAAGCGAAGGAATCACTATTAAAGCGGGGGAAAAGACGCCGCCATAACCGCAGGCTTCGCATCCGTGTAGCTAGACTTGAGGATGACACACAAGCATATGCGACCCAACTAGTTAATCAACAATGGGGCGAAGTATGTGAGAGCATGCATGGTAATCTCAGTAGTAAAAAGACTTGGCAACTGCTGAGACATTTGCTTGATCCCTCGACCTTGCACCCGCAACACAGCCAGTACATCACTCAATTATTGCACAAACACAAGCATAATATTCCCCATCTTTTTCAGGAGCTTGCACGATTACACTTCCCTCTTATCACACCTCTTGAGAATTCAGATTATACAGGCGAGGTTAATGAACTTCTCGACGCCCCAATAACGGTGGCAGAAGTTCAACATGCCTTAGCTTCCCTAAAAACTACATCTGCTCCCGGTATAGATAATGTAAATAATAAATTACTCCAAAATCTCGACGACAAATCAATCTCTGCCCTCACAGAATACTATAATCATTGCTTCGGTAACAGCTCTCTTCCGAGCTCATGGAAAACTGCTAAATTAATCTTTATTCCCAAATCCAATAAACCCTCTGACATAGCTAATCTTAGACCTATTTCCCTCACGTCATGCTTGGGCAAAACGCTCGAACATGTCATGCTTAATCGCTTCAATAAATACGTGGAGGACAATTAGTTATTCCCGCCAGAGATGATTGGCTTTCGCCAGTTGCTTTCTTGCCAGGATGCCATGCTAAGGCTGAAGCATGACCTTCTCACCCCTAGGTTTAGTATAGACACCCAAGCCATCTTAGGACTCGACCTTCGTGGTGTGTGTGTGTGTGAAAACATTTATTGGAATGAGATCCGGAGGCTCGACTTCTTAAGTCAAGGCGGGCCGCTCCCACGTGCCAACGTGGGGCACTGTCAGGCCAAGCCTTTCAGTGACATCATGGGCCCTCTGGACGACCCTTAGTTGGTCCTGAAACGATGGGCTTTGAATCATTTTCTCCCACTCTGTCCATTCTTCAACGAGGTTGGGGAGAATCGCGGGACACCCCGCCAGCATATGTCTGATTCCAATGATGCTATTACAATCGTTGCAGTCCATCTTAATCTCCCTCTCTGGATATATTTTATTAATGGTGTACGGTGTGGGATATGTACCTGTTTGCAATTAGCGCAGTGAGACTGCCTGAGCCCTGTTCAGTTTTGAATGTGGCAATGGGAATTGCCTGCGTCCTAAATAGTAGTGTTTGGTAATGCCATTGTATGTTATTAAATGATCTCTAGATTCCCTGGCTTGATGGTGAACGGTTCGGTTGTGACTGTCACAGTTAGCAAGTCCTCATGCCAAGTTATGAGCAACCTTATTGAGGTCTATCCGAGTCTCTTCCGCTTTTCCCATATGCGCAGGAAACCATCGAATTTCAGTTCTCATAATCCCAATGTTTTCAAAAAGTTTAGCTGCAACACCAGCTACGTAGCCTTTATCAAAACACTTAATAGCGGATTTCGAATCACTGTAAATGCAGGCCCACTTATTACTCCTGATGGCTAGAACAATTGCCACTTGTTCCGCCACCATGGGGTCCTTGGTAAAAATAGTGATAGCATCTTGCACCTTCCCTTGATAATTTGAGACAATTGCCGTATATGCTTCTTTACCTTTCCCCCAGGCTGCATCAACTATAGCTGACAATTGGTTCTGCTGTTCTATTTCCTGCAAGAGTGCTTTAGCTCTTCCCTTTCTCCTTTCGACATTCGACCTTCTCCTTTCGACCTTCGTGGGGCGTTCAATAACATAGATCATGGACCTATCTTACGTGAATTGAATGTTATTAACTGTGGTAGAAAAACGCATGACTACATACGTGAATTTCTAACCAATCGGACCGCTGTCATAAGTCTCAATGATCATACTTCGCCCCCAATCACCCTAGGTAGCTTTGGCACTCCTCATTGATCTGTGCTCTCGCCATTTCTATTTAACCTAGCTATGAAGTCTATTGCTGGGAAGCTAGCTCAAATACCGGATCTCCAATATTATTTATATGCCGACGACATTACCCTAGAGATTAAGGGTGACTCGGATGGCTACATTCAAGATACCTTACAAGAGGCTGCAGGTGCAGTGGCTACGAGAGCCGGGTTCATGAACCTCGAGTGCTCGCCCACCAAATCTGAGATGGGCGAGCACTCCGAGCTCTATCCGCAAATAAATGCGTTACGCCGAACATTCAGATTAACCTTAAGGGGAAGCAAGTTCCCGTAGTAGACAAAATCCGTGTACTTGGCATGCATATTCAATCTAACCGACTCAATACGTGTACACTTCAAACGGTTACTGCCAGCGTAGGTCACACCACACGGCTAATAGGAAGGGTGTACAATAAGCATGGAGGTCTCCGCGAGGCAGAATTGCTAAGACTGGTACAGGCGTTTCCTGTCAGTAAAATCACATTCTCCCTTCCCTATCTCCACGTAATTAGGACCGAGGGAGATAAAGTTATTTCACTGATACCCAGACTCTACAAATTTGCCCTTGGAGTGCTAAGTAGAGCTTCTACTGAGAGACTTTTGGCTACAGGTACCTTGAATACCTTTAGTGAGCTCGCAGAAGCCCACCTAGCCGCTCAATATCAGCGCTTATCGAACACCCACACTGGTAGGCACATACTAAACTCCCTAAGTGCTACCCCGGCACCCATTACAAATGAAAAAATGCAATATTCCCCACTCGATACGCGAGCACTTTCATATCGCTCCTCTCCCTAAGAATTTGCACCCTGTTCATCACGAACATAGAAGGCAACAACGAGCTAAAGCCCTGTAGAAAAAGTTATTTAACTACAAGGACGTGCTCTATGTCGATGCCGCAGAGTTTCCGTGTGGACACAAATTCGCCATATGAGTCGTTGACTCCACTGGCAGTAATGCGACGGGAGCATCCATTATAGCCTCTTCTTCGGAGGAGGCAGAGGAGGCGGCGGTGGCACTCGCCGCAACAATACCCAATTACTCTGTCATAGTAAGTGACTCCAAAACTGCCATACACGACTTCGGAGCGGGTAGGGTTTGCAAGACAGCCCTAGCCATTCTATCTCACAATCCGCCAGCCCAACTTCTGAGTTTATTCTGGACACCTGCTTACGCAGACCTAATCGGCATTGAAGCGGCCCACCTAAGAGCTCGAGCTTCCACGAACCGAGCACAGGCTAGACCAGGGGACGGTTCAGACGCCAATACTCTCCCTCCAGCATTCACCTCCAAAGACAGATTACTTACATACCACGACACTTGCGGGCATTACCGCCTTGGTCGCCTAACTCTCCCTCCTTTAATAATTCGGTCGTCACGCATACATGAGGTACTATGGCGTAAACTACAGACTCGCACTTTTCTATCTCCTGCCTTCCGTCGTTGCAGTTCCTTGCATTAGTTTAGTGGCAAGGTTACACCTTCCTAATGGTGCTTCGAAATTTGCACCAATATTGCCAAGATGAATTTCACACACATTGTCATCATCAGCCTGGTGTGGTGTGTGGGGTAGAATTTCACACACATTGTAAAAGCCGCTTATTTATGAGGCATGTTCTCTAAATTGCCTTCTCTGCTAAGCCTGAGGTGCAAGGATCGCATCCCTGCCGCGGAGGCTACATTTCAGCGGGGGCGAGGTGCAAAAACCGCCTGTGCACCATGAATAAAGTGCATGGCAAAAAAATTCCAGCTGTTCATACTTAATCCGGAATCCCCACTGCGGCATGCCTCATAATGAGATTGTGCTTTTGGAACGTAACACCCCAGCATGTCCTTTTTTTATATTGCCAAGTCTGTTATCCTGGTTTTCCGTAATGCGTCAACAGATAATTGATCAAAAGCATTGCGAAAGGAGTTGAGGGCATTGCTAGGGATACGACAGTGGACTTGTACTATATTATCTTGTAGAAATAAATTTAAAACGGTCCATTCTAAAACACCCAAATATGCACTAAAGGTTACCAAATAACTTGAAGGAACGTACAAACTCTCAAAAGGCCCTGAAGATCTACAGTGCGCAGTCCCAGTTCACGTTTCCAAAGTGTGAATACGGGCCACCTCTGTCAAGAGCACGGTGGGTCGTGCGCGTATACTGCTTTCCACGTAATTTGGCATTTGCCACTTTCCATCTCGTACATGCCAATGTGTCTTAGGTACTGGATGCACGCAGCTTTGTCCACGATATGAATAAACAAACCATATTCTGCTCGCAGGGGCGTGGCTCTCCCAGTAAGCATGGCACAGGGCTCGGCAGGAGGAGGAGGAGGAACTTTATTATTGCAGAAACCGTTGCGCGGTTTATTCCTGGGTGGTTCCCTCTGACAGGGCTCCATTGGCGATTGCGGCTCGCCGGGCCTGGTCGAGGGTCGCCCCTTGGCTTGCCAGGTCCAGTTCGGAGAGTCTCGCCTCCCAAGACCACGTAGTGAGTGTGTGTGTTGTGACTCGTGGCGAAATTGCGTCGCCCGGACGGTCGGTACATTCGTGTGTTATGTGCGCGAGTGTCGCTGTGTGGTTGCTACACCAGGGACATTCCCGGGACGTATAACTGTCTGGGGAGATTGCGTGTGGACGAGACAAGTGTTGGTAAGTGTTAGTTTGAAGGCGGCGCCAGTCCCTTGCCTGGAGTTTATTGAGAACTTTGTGTGGGGGAGCGTATTGCGTTCTCTCGAGACGTTGGTCCTGTAGTATTTGTTGACCTGTCGTTAATAACTCGTGGGTCGTTCGTCGGTCTGTCGGGGGCTGAAGAACGGTGTGGTCTGCTGCTCGGCTAGTGAGACCTCGAGCTGCGCAGTTCGCTTCTTCGTTGCCACGCAGGCCTTCGTGCCCGGGACACCAGACGATACCGTGGGTCCATTCTACTGAGCGACCCAGTATTCGAATGGCTTGTATAGGGAGTGTTCCATTAATGTATAAACGACACGCCGCTTGTGGGAAAAGATACTTCGCAATTGTATCGTGATATGATACAAGATATCCGGGCAACATGTATTTGAGGTACAAGTACAAGATACTACCGCAATTATTGTATCCGTAATGATACTTTCCATTTTATCCTAAGATACTTCGATACATGCGCAAATTTCTTACTATAAATTTATGTAATGTAGCAGCAAACGTGCGTGCAGAGAAATGACCGTTAGTGTCTTAATATTTTTGTCAATCGTGATCAAAGTGCAATATCTTCATTCGGAAATAATTTATTGTGGTTGCTTTAGCTGTGTAATATGGAACATTTTTATATGATCTACTTTTATACGTACACAAAATAGCCGCCTTATGCGAAAGCATACCGGAAGCTTGGTTCCGGTATCCACGCTTTGGTTCACAACAGCCAAATTTACATCCCCGAGATTCTTCAAATCACTGATGTGTCAAAGGCACTAGACGTAAGGAAACCACATTATTTCATTCCTCGGACTTCGCAACAAAGTACCACGCAAGAGAAACTTCGATAACGACAGTATAGCAGCGTCAGAATTTGCGCGAAAGACGACGCATGCATTGGCGTTCGCAGCACTGTGCGATGGTTACGAGCAAGTGCGATGGCACCGACGAAACTGAAAACAAAAATCAAGAAAACGAAAATTAGATTCGTGCAGGCATTCACGCGCTTATTTTTGTCCAGACAGCGCGAGCGCCGCCATGTGACTCTGCTCCGCCAATGGAAACCCGCAGACCTCATCACCTGGCCTCGGAAGAGAGCTCTGGCAAAAAGATAAAAGAATGTCGCTGCCTTTAGTTTCATTCAGGTGACTTAGTGGCAGCAGTATTAGCTTGAGAAGCGCAGTTCATCCAATTCTTATATTTACGCACGGTCAAGTTGCGATAGCAGCATCTTGTTTCTTAAGATACACGTTACATTATTTCATGTATCAGAAATACAGATAATTATACACGTCTTGCCAGACGTATCAAGATACACATACAACATATACCCAAAGCGTATCTAAGATAGTATCTAAGATACATGTATCTTAGATATTGCTCAGCACTCACCTGGCATCATGCGTGGTAAAAAATTCGTCCTCTAAGTTGCGATGAAATCAATGACTCAAGCTGCTTCAAGCCACGCGTGCTAGCCGTAGGACAATGGTGAGACAGTTGGTGGACGTGTAGAAAAGACCCGATTCGAACGCCCGGCTAAGTGTATGTCTTGCGACAAGATGGTCTATGTGTGCAGGTAAACCGAAGAGGAGACCTATGCTGGAGCTAAGCGGATCTACACGCCCGAGGACAAAGTGCGAGCCATTTGGCGCTTTGAAATGCACTTATTTTTTGAAAGTTACAATGCCTCAGCAAATTGACAACGAATAAAAGAGGAGCCTCGAGCGTGCTGTTTACATATTTACACATTAGTTCGCCTCAGTTGATACACGTATAGTTCCTTGTTTTCACATCATTCGCTTTTGATTGTCTGTTCTTTTGCCTATTCTAGTATAAGCATTTGGGCCCACATTATTTTGTCGCCATCATGGGAGTTAACCCTACCATTTATTTCCCTCAGAAAGTACTGAGACGAAAAATCCCCAAGCAAAAGTAATGCAGGAAGACCTGAATACTCACCTCCCCATTGAGCATTTTAACGTTGAAGCTAAATCTTCCCTGAAAAACTGATAGTTTCGGAGCCCGAATTTAGTCGGACTGATGTCTAACCAGATTATGCGTATAGGCGAACACTGTCATGCACGTGAAAACTTAATTGTAGCATGTTCCTTACATGATCTTTGGGGAGTGTATTCAGGAAAATCTTATAATGACCCATTTGCTGTGTCTAAGCGTGGTATGCCCACTTTGAAGTTGGTATTAATGTCCTGTCGTTCAGTCTGACTAGGAGCAAGAGCAAAATAACGCGGATAAAGTCACGCTTATTTTTCGTAAGTGGACTTTTATTATTGTATCCTTTTGCGCTATACCAGACACTTTCTCGGTGTCAGCAAGACTTTCCTCTGGTATTAAGTTTTCGGATGAGTGTCGCGTAAGAAAACATCGTCTTGTCACATTTTTCTTTTGGTTTTTGTAGACTGACAATAGAAGACAATAAGATATATAAAACTGAGTAACGGAAACCATACCTGTATTTTTTGCGACAATCGGTATTTTTTTGCGATAATCATCACTATAATAAAATTTCAACTTCCGCATTAAGAACATTCCATTACCGACCTTCTTTTCGAATCTAGCTCTGTTTTCCCTCATGAATGAGCGAAAAATCTATCGGAAGTGAACTGAATCAATTTGAAGGCATTCGAATTTTTCTTTTTCATAATGCCGAAATTCTTCAGGGAACTGTATATAGATAAAAAAAAATTAAGAGACGTTCCAGTCTATGAAGGTGGGTGACCAGCGGAGCTGAATATATGGGGATATATATGTTGAGAATAAATATCTTGATTAAAAATAAAAGAAACACACCACAACGAATTTCGTTTTACCACGAGTCTTTTTCTTGTTTTATTAAATTGCATACTCAAAGCTATATCTTTTAGTTTAACCTTCTTTTTTGCACTACTGGATTTATCATTTCGTCACCAATGTGGCACTCACTTTATGATTGCTATGATATACGGCCAGTGGATCTCTGGCGACACTGGAAAGGTTCTTGGCCCATGTGAAGTCGATACACGACCGGTGATGCGTCGTGCGCACACTGAGGTTCGTGTAGCACTGAATGCCAAACCTTTCCAAGAGAAACGCCATGAGCCCTTTTCCGTCTGGCCGAGATACGTCTGTGTTAATATCGCCCACAATCACAATGGGAGTGGAGGCGGTAGGGCTGATCGAACCGAAGATGCATACGCTTGGCGACTGCGGCACGATATTCGTTCGTATTACGTGCCACTCGCCGTCACCGCGCACATTTCCGCTTCTGTTCACGACGGTGTTCTTCGTAGGCGCGCTGTTCTTCCACAGTCATCACTGCACGTGGCCTGCCCAATGCCCAGGTGAAAAGGTACTGAGATAAGTTTACGTGGTTTGCCCATAGGGCCTGTCACGTCAAATCGCAATCCATACTAAGCAGTGTGTATTCCGGTTTTATTTTTTATTACGATACTTTTTTATAGCAATGCGTCTTGACACATCTTGTGATTAAACGCAGCTGGCGCATACCCGGCGATATGCTTTTGCTTTGTGATTGAGCTTTTTTAGTTCTGGCGCGGCCGCCATCCTTTTTGCCTACGCACACAAACTGCCAGAAGCTGGCACATGACTGCTGCGCTCTAAAAAATCTCCTTTCAAAGATTAAAATGCCACCATAAGATGGTGAAGAAAGAAGCCATAGCAAAATTTTCACCCGAGGTGGTTAACCAAGTACCGTTTTCACGTTAGTTGCCGACCAGGTAAAGAAACCAAAGCGGGAAAACTGACATTATTGTTTGAAAACAAAACATATGTCCACAACATTGCGGGGAGAGAAGCTAATGACTGCAGATTCAAACACGTACTAAGACCCGCTTCCAATGGAGTTCCGCATCTATAAAGGAAGCTTTTCATGCTAACCTCCGCGCCTTCTTCTCTCCTTAATAAAGATCTACCTTTAGCGCGCCACTCCAATACTATCGGTTATCACGACTCAACAAAACGAGAAAAGACCTCGCATCCATATTGCAACGTTCACTCTGGTTCCAATTACAACATGGTTGTAGCGTCATAGTGGGCTACCGGGAAGCAAAGAAGGCGAGTGGGTCCCTCATTACTTTGTACACGTGCACACTTTCGGATTTTTGTCGAAGCTAAGCACCTCTGTGCCGATACTGCAGGAGAGAACGGCCGCTACGTGATTCCCAAGATAACATTTTGCTTTCCCACCCTTCTTTTTCAATAGAGATGCCAGGACCCATTCTTTTCCCCTTTCGGATGGAGGCGAGAGAGCTAGGAAAGCGAAGCGGTAGATGTATGGAGATTACTCTGCGCCCCTCTCTTTCCCTATAATCGCTACTCGTGCCACTCTCAGCAGTGGCAATACCCTCTTTCTTATTGTCCCACGGTGTACGAGGGGAAAGGTGCGAAGTCGTAGTAATTGCTGCCCCACTCCTGCACCCTCTATACGAGAAGTGGAGGTGCGGCGGACCGCTTCGACGATGCGTGCTCTTGTTACGCTACTGCTGCATTTGGTTGATTGGTTTAGGAACGTGTCCACATATGTACTGTTCCTTAAGGGGTTACCTATGAGATTGTTTGTGAAAGACCTCATCTACACCACTCATGCACAGCAAGATTGTGCCCTGACATCAAGAAGACAAACTTGTAAGTATTCGCTCGCTGATTACTTCTGTGTTGTGTGAAAAGAACTGAAGGGAGAGAAATTATTACAGGAAGGATAGAGGAGGTGGAGTAAATTCGTGTCTACTCTATACTGTACACATATAAAGGAGGAAGGAAGACAAACATAGATTAAAGGTAAGGATCAGGGCAGGATGTAGGCATGCTTTATACAGTTATTACATAACATGACCGGCCCATCTAATGCCTAGAGTCCGACGAGTGCTCTACAAGTAGTCCAGTACAGCACTCGTAGCTGATTCTGCTGCCATGTGGTCACTCAAAGGACTGAGAATAACTGCTTCTTATTATGTCGGCCTTACGCTTGCCCGCACAGATATCAGCGTCTTCCGCTCTTGCATAAGGTGTAAAAGTTTTTGAACAAACGGGTCTTCTTTCTGAAGAAGAGTTCCACGTAGTTTTAGAGTCTGGCGAGGGCAGGACATTTTGGTCACATTGTGCAGCGAGGTAGTGTTATAGTTCTTCCTGGCGTTACCTAAGTGTACCTACCATCTTTTCGCATGTTAAAATTAGTTTACACGAGCCTTGTAGTGCTTGAATAAAAAGGACTGACGTACCTGGATAATGTTGTAACGTATCTTTTCAGGATACGTCCAGTGTGTGAGGCATAATTCGTTAAAGGTATGGTAGAGGTAAGTGATTTTTTTTCTTAATATACTAGTTTGGGTATACACATATATTCCTTAAAAGGTAGCTCCTAGGCATCTGCTTAACTTTCGCATTCTGCACCAAAGCGCAAGAACTTTCGTACCAGTAGTATCACATTTCAGCATTGATGACGTGCCCTCGCCGGAACTGAATAATGCACTGCAGTTTACGGCTATGCAACATCACACCGTGCCCCTCCGGCATTGTGATAAGTACAATGGGTTAAGAGGCGTCAAGGTGTTCCTTTAACTGGAATTCCACCAGCTGTATATTTAAGGCATTCGGCTATACTTGGCTGAAATAACGAAAAGTAAGATATGCACCCAGTAGACCAAGATGACATTCCATTGACAATCCTTTGCATAAATATGTACTAAGGCTCAGCACTTTCACTCTTCGATTATCGTTGTACATCAGGGTACCGGAGAGATAATGGAATTCTGTGAAAGTCTGCACAGGCGGTGGCTGATACAAGGCCGTGGAAGAGGGCTAACAAAAAAGGATATTTAATACTTGCTGCTTGCTCTTTGACCTTCACGGTGTAATTTTAGGGATGTATGGCTCAAGAAACAATTCGAGCAACTTGTCACGATTATCGTTGAAGTTCTACTTATAACCTCGATGGAATAAGCGCATGTGTGGTTGTGCGCGCTAAGGACAGAAAGATAGAGAAGAGTTGCGGAACTTCTCGTAAGTTTATCAGTTCATTTTACCAAAAAGCCATCCCTGGCCCTTCTTTCAGTATATACGATAGGCGGGTCAAGGTAATTATGAACGAAGAGATCAGCAATTGTAATTGATTTGCCGAACACGTAATGCCTTCAGTTCATTCTGCCGTATCTTTCAGTTGATTTCCGCGGCAGTTTCAGTTAATTTTTCCCTATATTTCTAGCGTCATTTCCCCGTGCAGGTGTTCTGCTCTTTGGGAATGCTGTTATTAAAGATAAAGTGCCACAAAGTTTCATGTTTAAGGTGGCTGGCACAACAGTAAAAATTACACAGATTGAGATTCATATTCTGATAGGCAGGACAGTGAGGAAGCACTAGCTAGCGATTTCTTGTTTTGTGTACTTTCTTACTTGTAGTTTTACCGTGCGCATGTCTGGAACCTCATGTTATTAGTGATCTCTTGATGGCACTTTTGTCTTCGAGGACCTGCCACGGTTGAAATTCAATTACAATGAATTGGCACAACTGCCATGCATTCACCTCTGCCGACATTGCCTTAATAGGCATTGAGATTTACTGCGGGAACGCTTTGTTGCTGCGCATCTGCGCTGTGGTTTGAAGGGGCGCCTAATAGTGCACCTTATGTCATTTTCATTTTTATCAGAACCACACTCATAAAGCAATAGAAGGAGGGGAAGCACCTAGAATGTCCGCACCAAAGACGTATGGAAAATAGGAATTGTTTCCAGGAAGCTCATCGAAAGGACGGGAACAACGCTGAACAGAATTGTATTACCATTGAAGCACACACCGTACATATGCGTGAATAACTGAATACCTGATTATTCTTCATATTTTGTAAACGACAGCGGATACTTAGGGAACAGCGAGAAATCAAATGTTATTCTTTTTAAAGGGATTGCTGCCTTGGCATCCTGTAAGATGCTGCAAAAGTGTATATATGTGAAATCCTCCGTTACGTAAGCTTCGTATTACCCAACCAAACTATAGATTCTGACTGCTGAAAGTGTATTTCTACAAACTGCTAAGGGAAATGCGTTTGAAATTTTCAGCAGCAACGACCTCTTGGACGTCCCTTTGCATTAACCATGTGTCCACCTTCATAGTCAAGCTCGCATGTATGGCACATTAGGTGAGAACAACAGGATATTGGAGGCTAAATCTTTTGTTAGTTACAATCATAGCAGGCAAACAGGCGATGGAACCAGCGACAGCCTAGAGGAAATAGGGTTGCTTTGAAATAAAGCCTGGAAGTAATAAGGGATATAGCGAAATACAATTGGACGAACACGCAACTTACCGCACATAGGATCCGCACCTTCATAATCCGACCCCACATACTGGGTGGCACAACACGCAGTGGCGCAATCTTGATTGCATTGCTCAGTGTGTATTTCACAGCCACATGGCCGAAAAATTATTTTCTAATGGGCGCACTTAGTTACTATTCTTGACAGGAGAAGGCGCGAATGTGTTCTGGGCGACCATACGCGATGCGCTCCCCCCCCCCCCTTTTTTTTGAAATAGCTGGAACATTGACCTTAATAAAACTGACTTAAATAATAAAATACTGTAGGTGCAATACCTGTCATGATTGCGTTACACGAAAAGGTCATTAAGATGTAGCATCTTGTAAAATTCTCTACACACTGTCGACTTTCATCCGCTTACTCATATCTCTCTTACATAACAGTGCCCGCAAAAGAGAACAGCTATTTTTTTTTGTCTGACTTGGCGATTGTACGGAGCGTATTTTGTGGACCCCGATGGAAAGCTTCATGATTATCGAAACTGTTTGATTTTAAATTGTTGTTTCTTACTTCTCTAAACGGCGGCAATATTATCATTACGCACTGCACCGCGATTAGAAAGATTGCACTTACACTGCTTCTGGAAATAATATAAAAAGGAAGAAGATTGGTGTGAGCACTTTGATGAATAATTTAATCCATTAGCGTGGCTTTTGTTGTCTCGTGGTAATGGTGTTAATTTCGCATGCAAGTTACTTCCTGTTTTTCTCTAGCCGTTCACGTAGCTTTAATCGCCAGAGGTCGTGTTTCTGTCGTACACGATGGCCGGTCGTTTCGTTTCGGTGTCCAATCAAAAGAAAGGAAATGAGGAGCACCTGACCAAACTTAAAACCTCTTTATCGCACCGTTCAGGTAAGCTCATTCTTGCTACTTTGGAAGCTTGTTGGGCAAAGTATTCACAAACACACAAATTAACACCGACTAATGAATTATGCGCTTATTCTTTATATTGGTTATACCTTGAGTTTTTGATATTTTCATAAGAACGCATCTACGTGGGTACATTTTGTCCTCAGAGTTCTGAAAATAGATTTTAACATTCGCCTTCCTCAGAAAAGAAAATCAAAATTGCCGTTGTTATGTTGGACACGTCAACCTCGGAAGTCATCAATAGGAGGAACGCCATATTTGAGACAGTGAGACGCAAGCTTCTCCTTGTTAGGGAGCTTATCAAAATAGGAACTTCAGCTAAATACATCAATCATCACGCAAGATAGCGCAAGTTCTTTGTTTTATACTATTGGGTTTGTTTTTTAGAGCGTTTTGACAAATCAATTGTTGAAAATTCATTCGTTCCGAAGTTTCTGTTAGCAATGCCCCTGTATTTAAAAAAATGTCATTATAGGTCAGCATTAAACTTCACAAATTTTTAATTCAAAGGTTGTGCTGAGCCAGCTGCAAAATATTGTTGGCCTTGTCACTACTGAAAAATAGACTTAATCACTGTTGCTTGTATGTGTAGTGATACTACACAAAGTTATAGTTTATACTCTTACTGTCATCATAGATAATACTATACATAGCACAAAAAAACCTCGATATTGTTGGCAACATATACTGAAGAACATTGAAAGGCTATAAAAGAAAGATATAGGACCCACACAAGCGAAAACTTCAATGAATGGTTTTATTGCAAACATGTGTAAATGTAGATGAACTCCTATCGCATTGATGAAGGGCTGAAGATGTAGAGCACGTATATTCAAATTTGTTTTCACTTTTCATCAAACTTCGTTCACCTTATTGATTTCCGCAGTACTGATTTGTCATATTCTATGTCCCCTACGGTTCGTGTTGTCGATCACTCCAACCTCATCTTGCAATTTTCTAGCCCTCTCGCCAGCTCTGATGTTATATCGACCACATCAAGATGGTGCTCGTGGCTGGTTTAATCCCCGGACTAGGACGAATTTTTCTTCAGCTGCAAAGTTTTCTTTCTGTGAACCCCATGCTGATTCTTCTGCATCTTGATGTTTTATTCTCAGGTGGATGAAATTTTTTTGTGCTTTCCCTAAATTCCCACAGCTTGAGCATTTCCGCAAAACTGATTTGTAAGACACTCGGTCTCTAATTTATTAGACACGGACAAGACTAAGCAGCCGTTTTTGTAGACGCAGTTAGACTGAAACTCTGTAAAGGATTCACTGTAGTCGTAGTCAATCATAAAAAGAATGTGTAACAAGCGCCATAATAAAGAAACACTCTACAGACGCAGCAGAAAAGAACGGCGATAGCACTAGAAATAACACACACCGAAGCATACGTTATAATCAGTGACTCACAGGCGGCAATTCGCAACTATCCAAATGGCTGAATCTCCCCGTAGGCACAACACATATTCAATCAAATCAAATCTTTATTTCCAACGACAGTAGGGGGTCCCTTAGGCGAAAAGCGGTAGTAACACAACTTGAAAATACCTAAAGGCCCACGTACATGACAGCGGTATTACGATTCATACGTTCAAAAACAAATTTACAATAATCAAGTAAAATATGCAGTTCAAAAAAAAATTAAGAAGAGGTTGTGCAAATACAACAACGGAACAATAGAACAAATAATGTCAATATATAAGTACACTCCAGAACAATTGTACATTATAGTTGAAATATTCAATGTTCACGTGAACACACATCATAAAATGACGAAAATAAACGTGTTACAAGGAATAATAAAACGTACTTGATCATGTTCGGGCAGTACAAAACACATTAGACAAGAGTTAGAAAAAATTCACGCATTTCTTTTTTTGTAAACGTAGAAAAGTTGGCGTCTTTCTCTTCATATTTATTAAGTAGGGACGGCAGTGTGAATCGAAGAGACTGCAAAAAATAGGTCGTGCGGGAACGAGGAACAAGCCACTTGTCGGTGCTGCGGGTGCGTGAATCAGTGTAATGCATGCTTATATTAGATAAATCTTTAATAAAAACTTTGAATTGCTCGTTTGAAAAGAAATAAGCATACATTAAACGAAAATCGAACATGCGTTTCACACTGAATATTTTATAGCGGGTAAACAATGTAACTGTAGAACTATTGCGCGGGACGTTTGCAATATACCGAAGTGCTCTTTTCTGCAACAGGTGAATTGTATTTGTGTTACTAAGGGTTGTGGTGCCCCAGACTAACAGGCAGTAATTTATATGCGAAGAAAACAGAGCATGATAAATCTGAAGTTCAGCATTTTCTGGAAGAAAGTGCCTACATCGTGACAGAACACCAGCAGCACGCGATAACGATTTAGTCAGTGATTCAATATGACACGTCCATGTCATATGAGCAGAAAAAGTCACGCCCAGAAGTTTATGTTTCTCCACTATTTCGACGTGTATTCCCTCAAGCGTTAATGATTGGTTGACGTTGACTTCAGTGCCTCGGGATCTGAAAAAGACAGCTTTTGTTTTTGTCGCATTTATTCGTAGGCCATTAGCTGTAGACCATTGCAGCACATCTGAAAGTACACTTTGAGTTCTCGCAACAATTTCACTTGGATCTTGTCCAGAAACAAAAATGCTAGTGTCATCCGCGTAGAGCAGGAATGAGGCGTCATTGTTTATCTTAACAATATCATTTATGTAGATATTGAAGAGCATTGGTCCTAAAATGCTTCCTTGAGGTACGCCACAAGAAATGGTTTTAGAAGATGAAAAACAGTTACCAATTGAGACGCATTGTTTTCTTTCAGACAGATGCGAACTAAATAGTGAATTAGCTACACCATGTACCCCATAAGCACCTAATTTCCCGGGTAAAATGTTATGGTTTAGGGTATCTAAGGCTTTGCTATAGTCAATGAAAACGCCCAGCGTAAGCTTTCTTTCTTCGATGTTATTAATTATCTGTTCTTTTTGAGCTAACAGTGCAGTCTGTGTAGATTTACCACGTTGAAAACCGTGCTGATACTCCGAAAGTATACTGTGTTTGTTGAAGAAGCTATTTACGCGGCAGAATATTATCTTTTCTAATCCTTTGGAGAATACAGGAATTATAGAAATTGGTCGGTAATTATTAGCATCATTAATGTCTCCACCTCTAAATATAACAGAAACTTTTGAGATTTTCATGAGATTTGGGAAACAGCCAGACTAAAAGACTAGATTAAACACGTAGGTTAAACAAGGAGCAAGGAGGACAATTACGTGCTTAATCGCCTCTACCTGAAATCCATCGACATCGACAGCTTTACTGTTTTTTAGAGAAAGAAATGTGCATACTATTTCTGCTTCATCTGTAGGTGCGAGAAAAATTGTGTCAGTATTATGGTAATTAATGTTAGTATGAGCAATGCTTCCCAGTGGTTGCACCGCATTAGCAAAGTGCTCACTGAAGTGCTCGGCTAGATGCACACCGGAAAGTTTGTTCGCGTTAATGCTTATTTCCGTCAATGTATTCTGACCCGCTTTGCGGTTCAGTGCCTGATTGATGGCTTTCCAAACTTGGTTTGGGCGCCGTCGACAGATGTCAGAAAACATGTGGTTATAGTAGGAGGCCTTTGCCTTTTTCAACGCGGCAGTTAGTTTGTTTCTGTAAGTTTTAAAGGCCTCAAATTCCTTAATATCGCGTGTGCGCAAAAACCTTCTTAAAAAGGCGTCCTTTTTTCTTGATCATATTGATATGATCGCGCCTTACCCAAGGTTTTCTTCTTTTTCTGTTAGCTTTGGTGCTTACGTAAGGAAAAGATGTGTTGTAATGACTAGTGAATATAGATAAAAATTCACGATAGCTCTCATTTGGGTCTAGCTCATCGTAAACAGAAGACCAATCTTCCCTCAACATACGCATGCGGAATGAAGTCATATTTCTGCTAGACATACATCTATGTTTAACGATATCCTGGCAAGTTATTTCATTTTCAGTAGTTTTAGGAAAAGCAATAAAGACAGGACAGTGGTCACATACGCAGGCGCATACCGTGCCAGCTGCGCTTACATCAGTGTCTATGCTGAGGATAAACAAGTCTAGTATGGACTGGCAAGTTGTCGTTACGCGCGTTGACGTAGTAATGACGTTATTGTAGCCACAAGCGTAAAGTTTGTTAAGGAATTCCCGGGAGGTCAAATTATCCTTGAGAAGGTTTATGTTAAAGTCCCACCTATTAGAGTGTTATACTGGTGAATTGTTGAGTATTCTAACATCTCCTCAATAAATTCCAGGAATACACTCATATCACCAGACGGTGGGCGGTAAAACGTCACGTACATGTTCATATTGCTCTTTATGCAAAGCACTTCATAGTCGGCAGTAATGCACGTAAATTCCGGGATTATGTCGCAGAGTATGTGCTTTTTTACGTGCATTGCCACTCCGCCACCACGGCGACCACTTCGATTGATAAAATAATGATTGTATTCAATCATATTTAACATGTCGCTTCCTTCGTGATACCACGTTTCAGTCAACATTATCACATCGAACATGAATTTGAATTCATTAAAGAATGTGCTTAAGTAATCGAGCTTGGTGGCGGTGGAACGTACATTGAGGTGAATGGCAGTGAATATGCCCTGCGACTGCGCCGGAAGTTTAAGTTCACATGGCAGACAAAACTCTTGATTCAGCATCGCGTGTACAAGAAAACGTTACACAGATTATAAGCATAAGTACCCTACGCAATCTTGACGAGGTCAGAATCTGTTTCAATGCGCACCACCTCACTGGACTGTGTCTTGTGTGCGAAAATCTTCCCATTCTTAGTCCACACAAACTGCCACCGCTTTTTTGCAATTGCCTGTGCAAGCAGTCGCTTCAGTGTCGGACAGAAATGCTCATTAACGAAGATTTGGGCTTCGCTGGAGATTCCTACGTCACGATTCCGAATGCGGCTCTTGCGGGCTATTTATTTATTTATTTATTTATATTATTGAAAGGAGCCAAAAAAAAAGCCAACAACATTCGACTTCTGCGGACACTTGCCCATACTCCGGCCTCACCAGGGGACGGCGGAAACAACCAGGCGGCACACAAGGCAGCCCGAGGGCTAACCGACCCAGTTGCGACAAACATTGGTGACGTCAACTCGGGTACCCCCGAAGAAAGTGAGGAGGGAGATAGGGAGTGGGGAGTCAGATTGACCAATTGCAAACATATACCAACGCATTACAAAATGCAGAGGTGTATTTATGTACCACCTCATCAAAAACTAAATAGGCAGCAGTCTGTCGAGTGGTGGCAACTGCAAACAAGGAGATACTGTAATTAAGTAATCTGGAATATAATTTATGAAGGTATATACAAGACAAGCGAATGTAAGTTATGTAGCTGAAGATCAATTCTTGGGCATATGCTCTGGCAATGCCATGGTCTGACGAGTAGCAACGGGCAAACATCCTCTAGCGAAGGGTCCTCGCGAATCGGTGTACTGCGCTGCTGAGCTCAGTAGCAGAAAATCAAATGTAAGCAGTCGAGCGGGCCAACGATGAAGCCAGAGACCAAGGGCTCGTGGCAGACGCCCAGGCAGGGTGAAGCCCACCCTATTAACTTTCCGGACAAAAATAAAGTTTTCACCGCCATCACCACAAAGCAACTACTGAGTATTTGTAAGCGTATATCTGATGGTAGTGATGGAAAATAGAAATTGCGTTTTGACACTTGAGGCGAAGCAGCTTAACATAATTTGCCCTTCAGCAAAATTTCATGTGTCTAAGATCACCAGATCATTAAATAGGCGCACCTAATACGCAGACCACTGTGGATCCAGGTAGCAATTAGCCTAAAGTATCTAAGTCCACGTTGCATTCGTCCTTTCAAATAAAAGAAGCGGGACTTGCGCAAGACAAGCTGCTGTAATGCATTGCCGAAGTCGAAAATGAAATAAACAAGCTACAGCGCTAATTTACCTGCCGTTAACCAAGAAACAACTGCGCGTTTAAATATCCCGTTTTTTCTTGTGTGTGTTTCCCCTGCTAGTCTGACAGACCACGGCGTCAGCTGGCCAAGATTGGCGTTGACACAGTGCAGGCTAGCGTGCTCACACCACTGAAACAGGAACTGAAACCATTTAATGCATAGCTCCAGGCTTAATTGAAATCGGTGGCACCTCTGACAGGAAGGCGGAAGGATATCGTTGCTGATTGGACCGATTCGCACACGTCGCGGTCACCTTCCATAGCATCTACTCGAACACCTCACCAAACTTTGTAGTCTGTGATGAGAAAACTGTTCCTAAGCGTTCTCCTTCAGGGGTAAACAAGTCATTTACGTGGAGGCTGCGATTGGAACGACCTATGCATCATGTATGCCGCGCTGCAAGGCGAAGTAATGCGATGTGGTGGTAGCGGCTCTGGCTGTGAAGCATAGAATAATGCGCGAGTGTCTAATAATACACCAACTGCAATTTTAAGCAATAATTAGGTTGTTCGTATTAACAGTCAACTTACGCAAACTAATAGCATACATCCGAAGTACCAAGATTTCGCCTCCTGGCTTCGCCAATTACTGGTTTTCATGACTTTCTTTGTCATATTAAAATTAGAATTACTAGTTAAATCGCAAATAGCGTGCTAGATTCTATACTTCATCGTCATTTCATTTGCTTCAACGTCTCACAACACATTCTTGCCAGTTGTCAGTTTCTTTAGGTCTAAGTTTGAGTTTCCAAATGCATTGTCTCTTAAAGCCTGTGTAGCATTTTCTGCCGGGCTCTCGTGATTTTAGGGTTGGAGTGATGCTGCATTAAAGGGAGACAAAGAAAGCATCTATCTCCCGGTCTATAAAGGCGATGAGTTGGAGCTGAGTAAAAAGTAAGACAACGACAATGTCATCCTAACTAATAAAGAGTCTTTAAACGCGTAACCATTTTTATGCCTACCCAACGAGTAAACCTGTCCGTCACGCAAGACGAATCGCTATAAAGAAAATAATGTATAAAACGTTGTTTCTATTAAAGCCTTGTTGAAATATTTGAGGATGGTGGAATAAAAGCCGTCTCTAGAACCAGATGCAGAGCTGACTTCCTGCATTGCAAACATGAGGAGAATTTCTATTTTGCGAAAATTTAATGCCAAACACGCTACATCCTCGCTGCGTTTCGTTGGTCGCGGGATGTGCCTTCCACTGGGGCGTTCCTTCATCGACCAAGATGTCACTGATCTGTGAGGGCTCATGCTCTTCGCGTCGCGCAACACAGACAGATAAGCAGTCACTGAGTTTAGAAGCATGATAAAGAGTGATGAGGGGTTATATGGGCCTCATCACGGTTGATGGTGGTTCGACGCTGATGGATAAGGTGCTAAAGAGCGATGTGGGTCACTAATAATGATAGCATCAATTTTGATAAAGTTAGTAAGCACTGGTGACGGCTGATAAGGGTCGGACCAAGTCAGATAAGCTTGATAAGGAACGATAAGAGTTTATAAGGGTCGCATCGTGCAATATAAGGATGGTATGGACAGGTAGTAGTTGATAAGAATCGAATAGATTGCTTTAAGTTCGATACCGACCGATAAGGGTTGATGAGGGTCGGATCCCGTTTGAGAAAATTGATACTGACTGATAAGGGTTGCTAAGCTTCATACTAGTCGGAACAAATTTCACAACATTGATGATGACATCGGGCTGCATGGAGATGTAGTGGTACGTGGAGTGGTACATGGAGTGGTACAATGTTTACGCATACATAGAAAATTCCCAGAGGAGTTTCTACGTGAATTTTCCTTGTCGATGCTGCAGAGTGAGCATTAGTTGTTACTAGTCCTACATCCCCAAAAAATGCAGAGATATTGTTTTCTGCACCGTAGAAGAATGACGGTGCAGGCTCAGAGTGTGGGCAAAAGTAAAACACTAAAGGCGACAATTTTTGAGACGCCGCAAGCCCATTAGGCGTACTTTTCTCAGGTTTCATTTCAGGAAGTGCCTTTCTTCGTTCGCACGTGAGGAATGCAGCTGGTTCAAACCGAAAGCAGCGAGCCACCATCTAGCGTGGTTGTGTGTAATTGCCACTTAGGCGAAGTGAGGCGTACCCTAATTTTGCTCCAGAGTCTTGGAAATGCCCAACATAGTTGTGGGTGAGGCTCACCGCTAATTCGCCCTGTGTTGGAGTCGCAGCTTCCATCGCACTTTTCTCGAATTTCCCACTTTCTTGTTCCAGTCCTTTCTATCCGGCAACGGTGAAATCCTTTGTAGCAGAACTTTTTCTCAACCCACTCAGAACTCTTAGGACTCTGTTGCCTTTGCCAACACGTTATTTGCATTAGAAAACGAAAAGCAAAAAAAAGACGTGTTCTTTTATAGTAGCTCGTTATGCAGAGGTGGTGTCGCATCATAGACCTGCATGTGTAATGCAGAAATCTCCGTCTAAATTGCCTGGCTGTTCAGTCCAGTTGCGAAGACATTAGGGCAGATCTTTCCTCGGCTGTTAAACGTAATCTGCCGAGGGGCCGTGAATGCAGTTAGTGGCCGCGATCTTTCCTTTCCACTGTAGACTCTGTGCAGTTCTTCCGGCTTTGAAAGTCTTGATGATGGTGAGGCTGACTGCGTGGAGTAATTGGGCAACTAGATTTTCCAAATAACAGTGCCCTTCTTTTTTTGCACGTTGCCTGTGGGATATACCCGCTTCCAGGTTCTGTGACTAAGTTGAAAGTATTAGCATTTACGGCACATTTGAGGAAATCTAGAGCAGATAAAAATCCCTGCGACTCGCGAGAACTTTCGCCCTTACAGGGAAATTTCATAGTCCTGTAGCGTGACTTTGCAGACTTAGCGAAAACGGACAATGTGCTAGTACACGAAAAGGTGAAGTAATATTGAGACATCACATCAGCACGTTTTCGTTAAAAAGGATGCGTTAGCAACACATCTACACTTGAAGACATCAGTATTAACAATAACTGAAATAATTACCTTAATTGATTTCTTTCTAATTATGCGTATAACCGTTTTACATTTCGGTACGCATTAGGGAAAATGTAGTTCGGGAAAAAGTTCGGGATTGACTTAGAAGAAGTCTGCGTCACTGGTATCTCAAAGCACGTGCATAAAAGTGCCAGTGTACATACGCTGAATTGAAGGCTTCGTTCCGCTACGCAACATATGATTCTCCCACAGCTTTCTTTTTTTTTCACAAGAAACTTAGATACATCATAACTAAAGACTGCTTATCAGTGATAGTTAATTTAAGTCAAGTTATCTTTGCGAACTATTAGTAATTATTATTAATGTAATCATATGTCAACATACTCATGCATCGAGAGCCAAATTGGCAGACCAGCATTGGTCACCTGAGATGGACATCGCGCCCACTCACGTGAAGAATACAGAAAACGAAAATGAGAAGAAGGAGAGCAAATTCAAAAACGAGACGAGGGTACACGGCGACGCACTGCTTCTAGTAATGCATGCACGCCACTTCTGTGGGTGATGAGGCAGTTGCATATTTACATATGATTTGTTTGCAGGCTCTAGCCGGTAGTTACATGAAAGTTGGGCTATTTTCTGCAGTAGATTTCTTTACGAATTCTAATTTTTATCCTAGCTAGTTGATCCAGAAGAAATGGGGCAAGAATGTCATCATATAGGGAGAATAACACATAATGTCTACAAAAGTTCCTTTTTTTTCGCACGTGAGCAACTTTATCCTCCGTTATAATTTTGTTGAAAAAAAACAACGACTGTTTCAACTATGGACCCTTGCGGTGCTGCTTCATTCTATCTCATTTTTATTAAAGGGGAAATCAGACATCCTCCCGTTCGTACCAATTGCTACAAGGGAAACCCATACGGGTTCCTCGAAAGAAAAGCACCAGAGTTGAAGAAAAGTTCGTGCAGGTCCGAATGTCATTTTTAATTAGATACGTCGCCCGCTACTATATAGGTTGCAAACTACATGGTCGTTCTTCTGCTCGGCCTTCGAAAGATTCCTATGGTTTTCTGTCTTGTTTAGTACTTGTTTGTTTTACTATTTCCTTTGTCCTTCTGGTTATAAAAATGTGGAATCACAAGACTTCCTTTCTTATTTCTTCTTTTCAGTTTACTTGAACCCTAAATGCGAACAAAAACCGGTGAGCTCAACCTCGCTTTAATTTTTTTTCCTTCATTAACAGCAACGCTCCTTCCCGATCTAGGTCTATACGTAAGCAAATTGGGTGTCACAGCACGATTACATCACCCAATGTTTAGTGTTTTAGCTTTTCACCAAAAACGCAAAAATTCTAAAACGCTTGAATGCACAAATATTATTCGTGAAGGATATAATTTGTTAACTTCCATTGTTGTTCAAGGCGATAAATATTCACATAAAGATTACTCGCTGCACTGCGTCGCCACAATAACAGATTATTTCTTCTTCTTGTTCAATCACTTTCTCTATTGGCAATAGAATTCCTAAGCTAACATAAAAATTACACAAAAAAGTATCTTTCTACCTTTTTTTACTCCAATTATTTTTCACGTCACCCTATGACGTGATGTGTGGGCCTAGCCAGGCGACGTTCAGTTTACTTGCGTCTATTGTGGACCGAACAAAGTTGTTTCACTCACTCAGTCACTTACGTCATCTTACGCAAGCTTCTCAATAGCTATGCTAATTTGTAGGTATGGTTTAACCTTTGCAATCGTCTCTGAGGCAAGATGTAATTTTTCATTCCGTGATCGGCTGAAATTTGTGAAGCAAATGAACAATTAACCATTGACCCTCCTTTCTAGCCAGATAGTTCTAATATCGAGAAGGTGCAGGAGTACATTTGATTGACCCTGTGTGATAAAATCACTTGACGGCGCCTCTTAGGGCCGGGCACTCATGGGGGATCATAAGGCAATCTCTGTTTGTCACAAAGGGGGTTGACGTGAGAACCTCGTTAGTGAGTCAGGGAATTTCTAAACACTTGAGACAGAAAAAAAAGATATACTGTGACATTCACTGCTGAAGCCTCTAACACACATTTCTCGAGCTTTAACTTGCTTACATAAAACGAATATTACGAAACACTCGTTAAATCATGGGTGACCGTCGACTTGGATTTGTGCAAATGCATAACTAATGAGAACAAAGATGGGTACACAAAGGTATGGGAAATAAATAGCACTCATCACCAAGAGAAAGAAATAAAAAGTTAAACAAGGAGGAAAGGCCATGACAAGATCGCCAATAAACCCTGTGAGTACGAAGTAAGAGGAAACAGGAATGACCATGTGGAGGGGCCCTCAGATTCAACCAAGCAATTTCGAGCAGACAGGATGGTGAGGCAAACCTAATGCGTGAAAAACAAAGTATGAAGAAGATTGCCAGCTTTAAAAAATCCTATCTTATGGTTTCCTACACAGAGTAGTAAATTTTGGTTAGAAAGGTTGTAGACAAGCACACTCAGGCCTGATCGCACCTTTCGGTGTCCGCCGAACGCACGATTTCTCTCTCTGCGCTGTATAGTTATTCGGTCATTTTCGCTCTTTTCTTCACGTGTTCTTGGCGGAGCACTGTTGATGAGCTGTATTGAGCAGTGATACTGAGCAAATGTCACCGTTGTAACTGAGCGAAGTGATCAACCAAACGAGGAAGCACTCGACAATTTCGTCTCGAGTTGCCTTCAACCACGGCTTATCTTTCTATACAAGAACCTTAAACTTAATGTAATCGGGACCTAAAATTCTAGCGCATCTGTCAAATATGACATTTCGACTTGCCAGGAGGATCTCCCACATCTGGAGTCACGCTGCTATTGGGAAAAAAATATATGGTCAAGAGCTGTTGATTTTCTAGCGGCAACTTGAGAGTAGCTTAGTTGTGCTTCATAAGTTCTTTTGTGTGTTGAAGCGCTTTTGTGTCTTTTTTCTTTCAGGTATTTGTTTTCTATACCTGCTTTTCTTGTTTTTGAGGGGTTAGCAATAGTTGTGCTTCCTTACTGACCGAATGTGCTTTCTCATAGCAAATTGTTGAACGAACTATCTCCGCAGTTCCTTTACAGCGAAGCTCTCTTTGCCTACTCTCTTTAGTTTCACGGGGCAGCTGCCTGCTGAGTTGCTCAATATCTCGGCGGTTATGTTTGTGGATAGATATTTTTGATAGATTATGTTTGTGGATGGCTTCAGCGATCGCCGGAGGCCCTTAGCATAGAAAGGGCTTATATAACTCTCCTATGCTCCCCGACACAAAAGTGCGAGTAAGAGGTATCTGTCATGCTTAACAATAAGGCAAAAGGAAATGAAAAAGTAATACATTTCTACATAAAGCCTAAACAAGAATATGTAGGTCGACGGGTATCTTTTAGTACATCGACTTGTTGATGAACTGACGCATTATATCCTATGCATTCATTGTGGTAGTTGATTTTCGCTCATTTATGGATTATATGTTCCACTGGGTGCGTGCCCGCTTTTCGCACCATGGTTGTTTGTTACTGTGGAACAAGTGCGCAATCCTTAAATCTATCTAGATAAGTGTCGTGCTTCAGTGTGCATACACCTGCCAGCACCATTCTGCCCGGATAAGCATGCGTTATACATAGTCTTTGCCATCGTGACATTACTGCGTCGACATCTCACATTGTGCATGCGCTTGAATTGGTCTTTTGATTTCGGCGTGGTTTATGAGCGGTGTAGGGTATCAACCGTAAAATTCCACGGTACATTTATGAACTTTTATTGGCGCATAAGAATAATCATTCCATGAAGTCGTACGCTCTACATGTGATTAAAGTAAGCACAATTGGACACACCACCGTTAGTTATACATGGTTTCAACAACCGCTTCACTAAACCTTCGCTTCACATTGATTTCAACATGCGTTTTGTACCTGCCTATATTTTTTAAAGCGACGTTCTATTTGCGAACTATTTTTTCACTTTCCTGGCCGTGGCCACTGGGTGTTGCTGCTGGCTCAAAGAACAGGTCATACTAAAAAGAAATAATAATTACGTGTTCGATGGTGGGATTGAATTTTGGTTCCTCAGCACAGCAGCCCGACACCCTAACCATTATGCCACAATCGCACGTATACGTGTATCGTGGCAATGCCAACCAGTTGTTTAATCTGATAGAATTTGATGTGAGAGACAGTACGTAGTGCGGGTGCGCGAAAGCACAGCGAGTGAACCAGTTTCCTTTCCGTGAAATACGCAGGAATGCACGCTTATAGCATTTTATTGACCACTACATGGAACCCTCGCTTCTCGTTGATTCCAAGATATTGACGTAATAGTTCTACGGGAACTCGCCAGGTGGAGAGAAGTAATTAAGAAAGAAATGAGACATCCACTCATTCGTAGCAACTGCTACAAAGGAAACCCACACAGGTTCCTCGAAAGGAAATGCTCGTAGTTGAAGATAAATTCGTCCTGGTCCGCGACTCCAAGATGTGCATTGGATCTGCGTATTTCTTTTATCCCCTATGATGTGAAATGCGCGATGACGAAGACAAAGTGCAGTATTCCATTTGTTCAAAATTTGCAATGATAAAATAATACTTCGCCGGTGCTATTGCTGCTCAAATAGTTTCTTAATATGCAAATAATGATCTGGCCTTCTCTCTGCTTTGCACAGGGCACCTCCATAGCCATGTTAATGCAGCTCGTTCTGCTCCCCTTGAAATTGTTTTACTCTTGGCCTCACCCATGCGGGCTGTAACTGGGCTTATTAAAACATTTCGCGGACGTTGCCAAGTAAACGATATATATATATATATATATATATATATATATATATATATATATATATATATATATATATATATATATATATATATATATATATATATATATATATATATATATATATATATATATACATGATGTGGTTGCTTCCCACATTTACAGGAATTTTCGTAACTAAATTCTTCTCAAAGCACTTAGAGAGCATTAAGATAACATAGTTGGGATAAACGCTTTCAGGACGAACAGCTTTTGAACACCGCCACCACGATGGGGCAAACTGCGGCTGACTAAACTTTTGCCTAGGTCCTCTTACTTGACCCTGAGAACGTTTGGCGACTACCATCCACCGCAGGACTGAGTGGGAAATTGCACAGCTGCTGGAAATTTCTCACCAAGTCCTTTAGAACCGACCACCTTATGACGCACTAGACATTGGGAAGTACTGCCTAATCGTTTCGACACTTCGAGCTGTGCTCACGAAAACATTTCTCAATTTCCCAACAGCGGCGCCGTCTCTATTGGAATGGCGTTCGCACTTGCAGAAGGATTGTCTAGCATTCTCAGCAGCAGAACACGAAGGCATATGAGCTTCAAAACTTCGTTGCGTAGGCACGTACTTGCCGTGCTGCGGTTGGTTGAGCAAAACGGCTTGCCATTGCTTGCCGGCGGCACAGACCACAGGCGCAGTGAGCTATAATTAGAGGACAAGCAATGGTGACTGTTGAACTGCGAAGGCAATTAGCGCGCGATAGTGAACAAAGTGCAACCTTTTCTTGGAAAACACCTTCTCTCCGTTCGCGCGATGAAATATCGATGTCAGCGTGGGTGTTTTGTATTTAGCTCTATTCTTCAAACCCTTACATTTCACAAGAATGCGCGATGCTGCGAATTGAACCACCGTGTAAGCAAATAGTGCAGAATAAAAGTATACGGCCTTTATGACCGTTGGTGGCGAAATTAACACGAACATGTGAACCGCACTATGTAGTCCTACCGCTCATTTATTCTTTCTGAAACAATGGAGCAAGCAAAGCAGGTAGCACGTCGTCTGGACTAAGTTACGGAACGAACACATAGGCATGGCACAGCGAAATCACGTCCAAGCTTAACCTAAAAAGGACATCCTACGTGAAGCGACAGAAATATAACAAAGTTCCGTAGAGGTTGTATTGAATTAAGACCATATTCGGCATAATTGAAGCACTTAGAAGAAATGATAGAGAGCACAGGAAACACTTCACACAACGCTTAATAACTCAAAGCAAATAGTATAGTGCCCCCTTAATAGCGGCTACTTGTAGATTACTTCGCTTCTATAACCCGCTTTCACAGTTTCATTATGAATAAGCGTTAGCCTCAGAGGCAGCCAAAACCCAGTAAGCATTGGGACTCTCGATGGTAAAGAGGCACTAACTAACATTATGATTATTAGGCTAGTGAAAAACTAAAGGTGGAAGCTAAAAAGCATTAGGGTTGTTCAGGGCTTAAAATTCGGCTTATGATTCCCCTTGGAAAGTGTCGAATACGGCGACAACGTTGTCGCTAGTAGTTCTAGAGCGCCAGATTACTTCCATCGACCATATGCCTCCACTGCTCTTTCTGTGGACGCCTTACAAGATTTTCTGCAATACAGTTTCTTTTTAGCCCTCCTTCTATTCACTCTTTCGCACAGAATTCTTTCCTAGTTTCTGTACCAAAGCTTCCGTCTTTCGTGCTACAGTTGTCTTTTACCTGAAAGACTGACGAAGGCAAGAAGAGAGCAAGAAAGAGAGGACAGTATAGCTGATCTGCGTGCGCACATAGTTTGCAATGAAAAAAAAATAGCAGACCCGCCTTCGTTCTTGATGTTGTTCCTTTTACAGTATAAGTCTCGAGGAAAATAAACAAAAAGCGCACCCGACTGGTTTTCCAAAGCTCCGGTGTCCGCTAGGAGCTTCTGGGCATGCAGAGGAAACGTTGTTACAGGCCAAACAACCTTTTCACGCTACCTCGTGTTCTGAATATCCAACACATTCTGGGAAGTTCTTTTTTTTTCGGCACTCCTCGTTTGCCAGGGCTCCTGAGTCACGTTAGGTTACCCGCAGAATGGTCTGTATTTACTCGTACAAAACCTTTTGGTTTGTCTTATCCTAGTGGACGTGTGTTGCATTAGTCGCTGCTGAAGAAGGAGAAATGAAGTTCTGTGCCTTTTACTGAGCGTGTTTGGGGTTTGATATGGCTTCAAAAGGGGGAATGGGGCGGCCGGTGTAGGGCACGATCAGGGAGTATTTCCGTATTACAACACAAAGGCCCTGCCGCTGTTTCCGTTCACGCTTCAATGTATATTCCCAGTACACGTTCCATTTATCTGTGGAGGAAAATGAACAACCCCTTTTTATAAAGCGCTACTCTCCCGTCTGAAGGAACTTATCGTACGAGGTGACTCACGTGCACTGTGCCTTGGATGGTGTATGAGGGATGTATTAGAACACTTGGCGGGAAGATGGGCATTTTTAATCGTATCTATTTTTAGAACGAACAGTGAGCTACTACTGCACCTAGGTTAAATGTGCGCCCACGTGAACTCCTAAAATATTTTTTTTTGACAACTTGTGTAGTGTTGCTAATGACTCGTGTTTCACTCCAACTTAGCTGCCCGCGCGAGTTTTTTTATGTCGAGGTTTGCTTACTTGAACATTCCAGTCAGCTTATATATAGAGACTGTGTGTGCAGCAAAGGAAGCGCCAGTGGAAGCTTGAAGGAAGGTTTTGGAATAGTGTCGCTAGTGATCCATCCAACTGAATTTCACAACAAAGGGATGTGAACAAACCACAGCGAAGAGCAACGGACCTGATTACAGCGCTGAATGTTACATTATTTCTGAATTCCAAGGACCCGCACATTTATACACCCATTATTATTCGTCACCAAGCCACTGAAGTATGATACTGTTCTAAACTACAAAATATTTGGAAAAAGAATTAAGCCACACCAAAGATAAAAAAACTTACGTGGCGCGATTCCTGCTTGTTGAAAAAAAAATCAGATAGGTGCCGCAGCTTTCACTGCAGTTTACTGTAGCCGCTTCTCTGAAAAGGTGACTAGCTTCAAAAAGCGACGAGGGAATTAGAAAAGAAGGATAACCTTCACTTTAGCGCTTATGATGATTTGAGTGATTTGCTAAGGGATATAGGGAAATATGAGACAAAGCCTTTGCATGGCATGTGAGGTAATTCACCTTGTGGCGTCGTTCCATTCATACCGAAAGTAATATAGTCTATGACTGAGCAGACTGCTCTCCTTTATATGTTCTCCGTAATAATTATTATTCGTGTTCGGTCGTATCCCTAGTAACTATGGCTATCGCGAAAATGCGAGGCTGCTGCTTCCTAGAATGACGCTTAATCCAGCGAGTTTCACTCATCATGCTCTCTCGCTCACAGTGCGCAACATGGAACTTTTCTCTTTCTGAAAATGTGCCAGTCTAATTACGCCTGCTGTAAGCCGCTTGGGGCCGCCACGGCTGTTATCCAGCTTCCTGTCATCTCTACGATGCGTCCTCGCTCACGTTCCGTCCAAGCAAATTAGCTGTAATGCTCTTGGGTTACAACAGGATTGAATCCCTCATGGGACTATAGCGAAACCTCATTATGGCTTAGTAATATTGTTCCAGGGATACACGTCGTCTACCCGTAGTAGCACATCATGGTGGTTCCTGGTGATAACGACTACGGGTAAGCGAAAAGTTCCCCTACACTGTCGCCTCCTCCGCTTCATGGCTGCGGGGCGCGCGTCTTAGCCAGTGCATCCGTCATGCCTGCGCAAATACGGGTGTCCAGATGCGGACTACTTAAATCCGACCATCCGGGTTTAATCCTCACACTATGCCGCACTTGTACGTAATGAAGCCAAATAAGATTTTGGCAGCATTGTCGTGGATTCTTGAAGAGCCGGTGCATTTAAAGACAACTGGGCACGTACTTGCAGTAATCAGTGTCTTTTTAAGCTGTATTATTGTTAGAGACACCTTGCCATCGCTTCTTGTCTGCACGCGAGGCTGCAAAAGTGGTACGGTGGTTGGCTGCTGGGAAAAGTTAGTCACACGGACGCTCACTAGGTTACAGATTCCAAATACACGATCGCTGGCAAGCAGCACAGAGGATATAAGAATTTGGTGGCAACCAGCAATTTATTCCTCAGCGTGCAGAGAAGGCTCGAAGAGTCAGCGCTTGCCCGCGACTTTACACGCGTAAGCCTGTGTGTTTTAATCTTTGCTTCTATTTGCTGTGCTCTGACGTCCTTCAGACTCTTCTGTGCTTGATAAGTGGCGCTTGGGCAATGCAAGTGCCGATAGCTTTTGCAACGCTAGACCTCTTTCTCTGACGGCTGTGTGCATAACGGTGTAGGCGAAGCCGTTTTTCGCTTACTGTCTACGTTGCTGCACTGCTAAGTTCGAAGTCGCGGACTGAACTGCCAGCCACGAAGACAGCGTTTCGACGGAGGGAAATTGCAAAAAAAGAAACGCTCTTGTATTGTTCATTGAGTCCACGTTAGAGAAGTCGAGGTGGTCAAAATTAATTAACAGTCCCGAACTACGGCCTGTCTCATAATCAGATGATATTTTTGGCACGTTAACTCCATAATTTACCTTTTAAAGATGGTGGCTGAGGGGAGGCACTAATAAAATTCAGGAGATGTCACGTCAGCCGAAAGATTGCGTAGACAAAGGCAAGGTGGACCAGTAATAATGGAGCGTGCGTGATGTATAATGTGTGGACGAAAGACAAGCCCTCTGGTGGTACTGCCAGGGTTATCAGGGCCGTGATACAGACGTAAAAAAAGAAGGTGGTCGGAAGAGAGAGAGATTCATACACAAAAAGAAAGTTGTTTATGTCAGCATCTGCGAGATCGTTGTAGACGATTATTCAGTGCATGTAAGTCGGCCATAGCTTGTGTCAGTGGAGCCAGCATCAGCACATCACCTTTCTACTATGGCATTCATTGTTCACAGCCCATCAACCACCGCTGTCTCTCTTCACCGCACACAATGGCTGCGTGATGTCGAACGTCGCTATATCTCTCACAGCAAGTACGACGCTATCCGTGGGATCAATCTTATATTTGTATCGTGTATCTGCGTAGAGGTAGAACACCCGCCTCGCGCGCAAGAGGTCCGTGGTTCGAATCCCGGTGCCACGCAATTTTCTACCGGATTAAAAAAAAATCCGCGTGTTGCTAAAATTGCATTAACTGGCCTGGAGTGTGGCCTGATCCCAGTGACCAGAACCAGTAACGGACTCCCTCACCAGAGCAGGATTGGGCACCCTGGTGCAGTATTTGGCCACAACCTGCTATATGAACACAACAATCAAACCCCGGGCCTCAGTCCCCAGCAGCTGCGAAGCAACTGACCACGGCGGTGGTCAGGCCTGCGACGCAGCAGAGTGTGCTAAGAATCCCAGGCTCCGGACAGGCCGCCATTGGAATATGAACCTGGCAACGTTTAACGCTAGAACGTTATCTACTGAGGCGAGTATAGCAGTGCTATTGTAGGAATTAGAGGGCAGTAAATGGGATATAATAGGGCTCAGTGATGTTAGGAGGCCAAAAGAAGCATATACAGTGCTGAAAAGCGGGCACTTCCTGTGCTACCGGGGCTTAGCGGAGAGATGAGAACTAGGAGTCGGATTCCTGATTAATAAGAATACAGCTGGTAACATAAAGGAATTCTATAACATTAACGAGAGGGTGGCAGGTCTTGCTGTGAAACTTAATAAGGGGTAAAAAATGAAGGTTGTACAAGTCTACTCCCCTACATCCGGTCATGATGACCAGGAAGTCGAAAGCTTCTATGAAGACGTGGAATCGGTGATGGGTAAAGTCAAAACAACATACACTATACTGATGGGCGACTGCAATGCCAAGGTAGGCGAGAAGCAGGCTGGAGACAAGGCAGTGGGGGAATATGGCATAGGCACTATAAGAATAGCAGGGGAGAGTTAATAGTAGAGTTTCGGAACAGAACAATATGCGGATAATGAATACCTTCTTCCGCAAGTGGGATATACGAAGGTGGACGTGGGGTAGCCCGAACGGCGAGACTAGAAATGAAATAGACTTCATTCTCTGCGCTAAACCAGGCATCATACAAGATGTGGACGTGCTCAGCAAGGTGACCATAGGATGGTAAGAACTCGAATTAGCCTAGACCTGAGGAGGGAACGGAAGAAACAGGTACATAGAAAGCTGATCAATGAGTTAGCAGTAAGAGGGAAAATAGAGGAATTCCGGATCAAGCTACAGAACAGGTATTCGGCTTTAACTCAGCAAGAGGACCTTAGTGTTGAAGCAATGAACGACAATCTTGTGGGCATCACTAGGGATTGTGCAATAGAAGTCGGTGGTAACTCCGTTAGACAGGATACCAGTAAGCTATCGCAGGAGACGAAAGATCTGATCAAGAAACGCCAATGTATGAAAGCCTCTAACCCTATGGCTAGAATAGAACTGGCAGAACTTTCGAAGTTAATCAACAAGCGTAAGACAGCTGACATAAGGAAGTATAATATAGGCAGACTTGAACATGCTCTCAGGAAAGGAGGAAGCCTAAAAGCAGTGAAGAAGAAACTAGGAATTGGCGAGAATAAGATGTATGTGTTAAGCGACAAAGCTGGCAATATCATTACTAATATGAAAGTGGCTGAGGAGTTCTATAGATATTTATACAGCACCAGTGGCACCCACGACGATAATGGAAGATAGAATAGTCTAGAGGAATTTGAAATCCCACACGTAACGCCGGAAGAAGTAAAGAAAGCCTTGGGAGCAATGCAAAGGGGGAAGGCAGCTGGGGAGGATAAGGTAACAGCAGATTTGTTGAAGTATGGTGGGCAGATTGTTCTAGAGAAACTGGCCTCCCTGTATACGCAATGCCTCATGAATTCGAGCGTACCGGAATCTTGGAAAAACTCCAACATAATCCTAATCCATAAGAAAGGAGACGCCAAGGACTTGAAAAACTTTAGACTGATCAGCTTGCTGTCCGTTGCCTACAAAGTATTTACTAACTTAATCGCAAATAGAATCAGGAAGACCTTAGGCTTCTGTCAATCAAAGCACCAGGCAGGATTCCGGAAAGGCTACTTAACAATAGACCATATTCACACTATCAATCAGGTAATAGAGAAATGTGCGGAATATAACCAACTCTTAGATATAGCTTTCATTGATTACGAGAAAGCGTTTGATTCAGTCGAATCCTCAGCAGTCATGGCGGCATTGCAGAATCAGGGTGTAGACGAGCCGCATGTAAAAATAGTGAAAGATATCTATAGCGGCTCCACAGCCACCGTAGTCCTCCATAAAGAAAGCAACAAAATCCCAATAAAGAAAGGCGTCAGGCAGGGAGATACGATCTCTCCAATGCTATTCACAGCGTGTTTACGGGAAGTATTCAGACAGCCGTATGTAAAAATAGGGAAAGATATTTATAGCGGCTCGACAGCCACCGTAGTTCTTCATAATGAAGGCAACAAAATCCCAATAAAGAAAGGCGTCAGGCAGGGAGATACGATCTCTCCAATGCTATTCACAGCGTGTTTACAGGAATATTCAGAGACCTGGATTGGGAAGAATTGGGGATAAGTGTTAATGGAGAATACCTTAGTAACTTGCGATTCGCTGATGATATTGCCTTGCTTAGTAACTCAGGGGACCAACTGCAATACATGCTACTGACCTGGAGAGGCAAAGCCGAAGGGTGGGTCTAAAAATTAATCTGCAGAAAACTAAAGTAATGTTTAACAGTCTCGGAAGAGAACAGCAGTTTACGATAGGTAGTGAGGCACTGGAAGTGGTTAGGAAATACATCTACTTAGGACAGGTAGTGACTGCGGATCGGGATCATGAGACTGAAATAATCAGAAGAATAAGAATGGGCTGGGGTGCGTTTGGCAGGCATTCTCAGATCATGAACAGCCGGTTGCCATTATCCCTCAAGAGAAAAGTTTATAACAGCTGTGTCTTGCCAGTACTCACGTACGGGGCAGAAACCTGGAGGCTTACGAAAAGGGTTCTACTTAAATTGAGGACGATGCAATGAGCTACGGAAAGAAGAATAATAGGTGTAACGTTAAGGGATAAGAAAAGAGCAGAATGGGTGTGGGAACAAACGCGAGGTAATGATACCTTAGTTGAAATCAAGAAAAAGAAATGGGAGGCATGGGCACGACACGTAATGAGGAGCGAAGATAACCGATGGTCATTAAGAGGTACGGAATGGATCCCAAGGGAAGGGAAGCGTAGCAGAGGGCGGCAGATTGTTAGATGGGCGGATGAGATTAAGAACTTTGCAGGGACAACATGGCCGCAATTAGTACATGACCGGGGTAGTTGGAGAAGTATGGGAGAGGCCTTTGCCCTGCAGTGGGCGTAACCAGGCGGATGATGATGATGATGATAATGATGACGACGTTGAATGCGGTCTTTGTCATGTCGTGCGGTTTGTCATGTTCGACAGGAATCGCTTTGAAACGTAGTCGTTTACACCTTATAATTCCAACTATTCGTGATAATTGGAATACAGTACGAGTTAGAACCGCACAGTAATATTGAATTTGCATTTCCGTGACTTACCACGTTTTGGCACTATTGTCTGCAGCCTGAAATTGAAATAAAACTGGTACTTTACTAGCCTCACGGACTGTGATACAGTATTGTCAAACATGACATTGGTGCTCCTGTAGTTTGGACTTCTGCCATTGTGCAACGGACACTGTATTGTGCGACCACTGTTGGAGCTCTTCAACTTAAGTGTGCGGATGGCTAAATGTCACAAATATGTATAGGGTGCCGTCCCCTAAGTGAATCAAGTGTAACAAAAATGGCAGAGTCACCAGTTATCCCTGCATACAAGTGTACATGTGCACAGTGCACAGAGGAAGCAACTTGATGTTCATAATTGCGAAGAAAGTAGTTGAGAACAGGGTTTGTGCTTGTTTTCTTTGTCAGGTGTAGTTGAATAAGTCTAAAGATCTTCCTTTCTGGTGAGTGATTCGCATACCCATTCTACTACACAAATAAAAAAGAAAGAAAAAAGAATGCCTGAATTTAATGGCTTCTTTTCACTCCTGTCTCTACGTGCACTGCATTCACGGAGTTCCAGTCTAGCATCAAAGGATCTCAAGTCAATGGTTTTGCGTTCCTCAATATATTGAGGTTAAATCTTTAAACATGCAGTTCGCTAAACGATTTCTTTTTGGAAACCATTCCATCTAAATACTTACATGGCCACGTTTTATTACTACATGTCCGTTTTCCCGTTATTTCGATAACCACCTCGAGCTGCCCAGGACAAGCAGAAAAGGAAGCTTAACGGCTGCGAGACACGCATAATCGACGCCTCCATTTATTTTATTTTAGAGCGCAGCTCTTTGGCGTCCGTTCCTGGGTTTCGCGTCGTCGTCGGCGTTGTCGTCGGCCTCGTAACCAGCTCCGCCCCCCTTTCATCCCCCCAGCGCTAGCAGCGACCGACTGATACCGCTGGATGCCGCTGACGCCGCTAGAGAGTCAAGATAACGTGACTGCATAGAACACCGTCGCCGCCATGCAGAAAGAGGAGGAAAGGGTCCCCCCCCCCATGTTCTTGTATGGCGGATAGGGTGCTCTTCAGTTGCCGACGCGCCGGTTATTTCACGTAGGCCCCGGCACGTCGACGAATACGTGACCACCTTCCCACGGCTAGACCTGGTTCTTAGCGCTGCGGAAGCGAGGGTATCATATTGTTTGTGTCGGCATCGGCGGCGTTGTCCCTGAAACCAACTCCGCAGCTGGGGTTGACTCACTATCGGCGTCAGCGGCATCAGTCAGTCGCTGCTATCTCTTCCCTCCTCCCTTTATCGTGTTGTCCGCTTGCTGCGCGCGCTTCTGCCCCCATCGTTTGCCGCTGGGTGTACACGCCGCCCCCCTCCCCCCTCTTCCTGCGAGTCTCCGGTTGTCAAAGCGCCGGCTCGAACTTAATTCCTTTCTTCGCTCCTCCTCCAATGCAACCCCTGTGCGGTGGCAATCAGAGAGCCAGATCGGTGGCGGCGGATCTGTATATGTGCACCGCCCGAGCCGAAATTGCCGCTGCCGTTCGCCCTGTGCGGTGGCAATCAGAGAGCCAGATCGGTGGCGGCGGATCTGTATATGTGCACCGCCCGAGCCGAAATTGCCGCTGCCGTTCGCCACTGCGTATTATCTGCCAGTTCTTTCTGAGCCATGAGCGAGACGACCGATGGAAGTCCTCCGTCTGCTGCTGCTGCTGCTGCTGCTAAACGAGCTGCCAGAGCAGAGGCCCAGCGCCGTCGCCGTCAGAATCCAGAGGTGCGTGCCGCCGAAGCAGAAGCTTACCTAGTGGAGTCTTTGTTAAAGGAATACGTGTGAAAAATAAAAAAAAAATTCTGTGATAGCGCATACATGTGTTGCTCGATTTCTTTGCCTCAATCTATCGAAAAGGTGAAACAGCTTATTTGCTGCGCTCAAATTTCGCATTAGGAAGTAACGTAATTGTCGGTACTTTTTTTGTTCTGTTTTTGATGACGACTATTTTGCATGTTTTTACCCGAAGCGCAGGTCAATTATATATTTTTTGTGATTGTACTAACGGAGGTGATAAGCTGTGGGTTACCTCGAAAATATTCCAGCATCGAGAAACCTAATAGAATGACTTTTAGAAAAGTGGAACACTGGCGATGACCGATAACCATCCAAGGCAGGGCTTTCGCATTGACGTAATCGGTAATTGAGGGTTCTGTGGTCACCGCATCTTCGCCGAGGAAGGCTCGGACGCTCGAGCAAGAAAAGGCGCCAGGGATCATTACACATGTCTAGACGAATATCAACAACACGGAATACACAGCAATCCACATTCTATTAGCGCTGCGTACCTTTCATTCGATCATTTCAGCTGTCCCTTTCCTTTCCCCCACAGGTGCCTGGCGACGTGCGCGGACAGCCACTGGCCAATCATATTAGGAGAGCTATCAGGTTGTACAGAATAAGAGGAAAGCAGGTGCTAGGTCGATAACACTAATAGTAAGAAGAGTAGAAAGACGAGACTCGGAGCCTCAAAGGAAAATGGACGGAATAAGGCCTCGAGATACATCTAATTGGTTTGTCTCTGTGCGTCATGGTTCTCGAATGCTTATTGATGCGAAAGTGTCAAATAGCCCGTTGAGCCAAAAAGCCGGCCTCTGTGGCACCGAAACGGCACCTAATTTCCCATTGGCTGAGACGGCACGAGCGTGCCTCCAAAAAGAAGAGCGGGCGACCGAGAGCACCGACTACGCAGTAGCGCACCAGGTGTTGCGTAAGCGATGAAGGCAACGCCGCGACGCCACGTCACCCTCACTCTCGCCCTCGGAAGCCTGTGTTATCCGCGCGTTCCTAGTCCGCGCAAGCTCGCGCCCGCGTTCTAACTGCACCTCGGTAAGGCCAAATGAAAGCACGCCGAGCGCCTCAGCCCGCTCGCTTGCCTGCGAGGAGCTAATAACTCCTCGCATAATAATAACCGCTCAGCGGCGTTCAGTTGGACATTATTTCTTTCGCATTCACAACTCGTTAGCAGCACTCAGGTGTCCTCGAATTTTTGGGCCAAAATTGTACAGTTAAATGAATTAACTGAAAATAGAGCATTGTCATGGCTTGCCAATAAAATAGGCAATCTGTGTGTTTGAGATACAGCACGCTACATATTTCGAATCGGCGACTTCGTTTTTCTGTATATTTGTGCTCGTGTTCGTATTTTTCCAGATAAATTTCACAACTTTCTCAGGAGCGAGTTCGTTGTTTTCCTAATGACTTTGCTGTGTTCATGTACCTATAGATGTTACATTGCTTGGGCTATTTTAAATTGTATTGTATTTCTTTTATTCCGCAGAACTGCAAACATTTGTATTTCTGCGAATTTACAAATTTTAAGCAAACGTTGATCGTGTTGACTTTGGAAGCGAGACATTGTTTTTAAGTCTTCAGACATGAACCCGCGTACAGCGACGGCTGAGCGCCATTCTATCCGAGTTTTCTCTTTTGTTGATATCGTGCTTAATCATTGTTGTGCTTTAATAACGTAGTTTCCTGTAGTCGTGGGAAAGCAAAATTGCTTCCAATGAGATTACATCAGCCAATGAAAACCTCATCACATTGCATGGTAAGCTTATGTAATTGTTCTAATATCACATTAACACCCGAATATGACAGGGTAACCATGCATCAAGGCATGCAAAAAGTAACAAACGTGCACCTGCATCTACTACCTACCTTCATAAATCTCACAAATTTGGTTATGATGGCCATATCCATGGATTTAAGCTATCACTGCTAATGGGTTAAATTCCTGGATTGGGCGCTTCTTATGAGTAGGCATTTATAATTTTCTTTTAGTCCCTGTTTGAAACTCTACCCTAAGATCCACCCGGTCAGCTCTTGTTTCTTTCTCTCAATAAAGCGGCCGTCGCTGGACAATGTGTTAGTGGGTTATTCAGTCTAAATTGAAGTAACTTAAGTACATTTTTTGCGGTTGAATGTTATTGAAATGTTTCCGAATTTCTTTGCGCAGCCCTGAGAACATTCAAATATAGCCTCTTCGATCTCAATATATAATTAATTTTAAATGATTTGGTGGATGAGTGATGGTAATACACTACTGTATGCATAAAAATTCCTCGTTAAAACCATATCGATAGAGCAGAGATTTTACTATAGCAGCACTTCGAGATGTATAGAAAAACCATAAACCTTTTCAAGTTACCAAAAAATCTTAATATTGAAACTCTAGAAAAACTTAGTAAGAACCAGCAAGCGAGATGTATTGTAGGAAGAACTTCAAGGTGAATAATAGGGTAAGGAGTGTGCAAGGCTTCTGATTGCCTCTCAGCCATCGCTGTTTCTTGGTATTACGAAGTACGCGTGAAGCATACCGGTTTCAATTCAATACTAGTTTTTCACGTTGCAAAACTACGATTCGATAATGAGGGAGGCCGCAGTGAGGGACTCCGGATTAATTTCGACCATCAGTGCAGTTTTACCGTGCGCCCAATGCGCGGGACACGGGCGTTTTTTGCGTTTCGCTCCATCTAAATGCTGCCCCCGCGGCCGGGATTTGATACCGCGACCTTATGCATGGCAGCGAAACACCACAGCCGCTTTGCTATCGCGGCGTGTGAGGAATACTGGTGATCGGATTGCTTAGGTGGCTTTGGAAATGTGAAGATGAGGTTTTCGCCATGAGAAAAGAAATGGTTGCTAACACCGAGCTTGTCTGTTACAGTCTAGAGTGACCAAAGGTCCTAAGGGGATTTTGTCTGGATTAGATGACAGCGGCGCAAAGCGTTGTATACACGACACGGTTCAAATGCGGTGTACATTTTCTCGCGAAGCGAAGTAAGGCCCTGGCAAATTCTTAACAAGGACTGAGTTCATTAAATAATATAGGTTGGCTTCTACTTCTCGCTCTATTGGCTTTCAATCATATTTTGCAGAGGACAAAAAGAAAAAGAAATTCAAGCTTCACTGAAGCTTGCACCCCCCCCCCTTACCCCGTATTGTCTGTTTCTTAATTTGTCCTGCCAAAATATTTGATCGTTAGTTCTTAACAGATAAACACGTTCCTTTGTCGTGCATCTTATTCGATATAGACACCTTTTGTAATGAGACAGTGTTCAAAAAGGCTGTAATGTTGCCGGGTTAACAATTAACTTTTATCTGGTATGAAAAAGCTGAGACAGCCAGAGTGAACAAATAAACGTAGGGGAAAAAAAGAACGCTGTGTAGTTAAAATGTATGGCGTTCCTCGTAGTTTATTTATTTATTTATTTGTTGTTTGTTGCAGCGGCAGCAGTCCTTTGATGTTGATGACAGACTGTTAGTAAACAGACAATCAAACCATTATGCGTCAGGGAGTCTTTTTTTATCTTCCAGTTTCCTATCGCTTAACGTTTTGTTATACGTTCTTGATAACATCTCATAACACACAGAGAATTAGGCGTACACTCATATCTTCGAAAAGAAGGTCTCCATAACTCCAGCAATACAGACATAAAGCACAGAAATAAACAAAAGTTAGGCCTTCATTCCCTAGCATCCGAAGTTCTTTCCTATTCTTTCACAATCAAATCCTACCTAGCACAAGTATGTATAGTGCAATAAACTGCCTTAGTTTCTTACATAATTGTAAAACTTATTTACCTGCTTTCCTCAAGTTTGGCGTGCGTCATCGGTTTCTTGCCTTATCATCCCAGCAAATCACGCTCCAGGACCTATGGTACACTGTCAGTAAAGGCTGCTTTGTTCTCCGCAATAAAATGTACAATAAATTGCAACACAAAACCTGTACTTGTATGGTCAGCTCACAGATATATCTGAAGTGCACAAACCTGTCAACAGAATGGCGCATCATATTAAAAATTTTAGGGGTGTCAGAAACTTTCTAATATTATGGCAGAAACTTTCTAATGTTATGAATACCAAGTTGTGAAAATGGTTTGATAAATGGTGAGATGGCTGTACATTATTCACGAACTATTCGAAAAATAGGCGATATTCGAGTTGACTCGCTTCTGGGCCCTGTTTCAGTCGTTTTCGATACTGTATCGAAAACTACTATTTGCACACCCTTAAAAAGTTGCTTTCATTTTAGAATATTTCCGCTACCTCGATCAATTTTGGAGTACGGCACTATAACCGCGGTGGCTTAGTGGCTATCCTATTGAGCTGCTAAGCACGAGGTCACATGATAGAATTCCGGCCACGGCGGCCGCATGTCGACGGGGGCGAAATGCTAAAACACCCGTGTACTTATATTGAGGTCCACGTTGATAAACCCCAGGTAGCCCAAACTTCCGGAGCCCCCCACTACGGCATGCCTCATAATCAGATAGTGGCTTTGGCACGTAAAACTCCAATTTTTTTTGGACACCGATATGCCTGTCGGCGGATTCTCCAACTTATACAGAACAAAATTTTGACCTACAAATCGTGGCATATGATCAAATCTTTTTCTCAGTAATAGAGCAACCAACTGCGGCGAAAACCTGTACACAAATAAATGCCTGCTTATTAATGTCTCTAAAACACACGCACCTCATAATGAGATTGCTCATGACATTCAACGATTTTATTACTTCTTTTAATATTTCTTACATTACGCTACCCATTCTTGCCTCATTGACTATGTACCACTGCGCATGTGCTCATACATGACCAAGCCTCGAGAAGGGTACGTGTCACGTTGACGTAAAGGCTTCAGAATTTCTAAATTCACTTCTTTATGGGTCGCACTTTTTCTGGGCCTACACACTTGTCATCATCATTCTTCTCTCGACAAGCATAATACATCGCATTCGTCCTCGTGACGTCGCCACATCGACCGTGCATACGCCTTGTTGTGTTATTCCGATTCGCCATATGTTGTGTGCTGCCCAAACTTACAAATTGCCCTAAATGAACGACACTACACACTGTGTAGCAATAAAATAAAGACATTTGTACCAAGCACATTTCACTGAAGCTTTGCTGCAAATTGAATCCTACATTGTGCGTTTAACATACATAATTTATTTTTGGTTTCCCACTTAATTATCGTGCGCTCACTGTACAATGCCTTAATCACTCTTGTTTGGTTTCGTTAAGTTTCCACTCGCGGTAATTTCCAGCGTTCTTCATCGCATAAACCAACGTCTATGTCTTGTCGGGTTTTCTGCATGCACAGCAATGCCCAAAATGGAGTCGTGCGTTGTCACTAAGCATTTTATGGCAGGTGGTCATGAATGCCTGCTGTTTGCCAACTTTTTCCCACACAGGCAGTCCCGTCGCATTTCTTGTTTATGCTTGAAAAGGGCGTTATTTCGCGCCTCACCTCCTTAAAAAAACGTTTATTGCATGTTTGTAACTACGGATCTCCGGTACACTGCCAGAAAGGGTTTCATGCCACGCATAAACGCTTAACCTTAAACGAAAATTTGGCTAGGGTGCAGTAACTTAGGGATGAACGCGACGCACGAAAGTTTGAAGCCCGTACGTCGAACTCTTAGAATTCTGAAGCATTCGCTGCCCTGACGTTGTCCATTCAGCGACGAAATATGTTCTCTATAGATTTCCTTGCTAACGCATAAGTGAATGCTTTTACCATGAAGTGGCATCGTGATGCTATATCAGCAGCGGGCATTTTCGCTAATACTGAATACGAAAGTGGCAATATCAACTCGATTACGCAACCATAATTCTGTGCTCTCCGGGGATACCTTCTCTATCTAAAGCGAGAAAGAAATTGATGAGCCTTCGTATTATTTAAATAGAATAAGTAGTTTCTCTCCATCCAATGTTGCTGGATCAGAAGACAGGGTAACAAAGTTCATGAAAGGAAAAAAAAGTTTAAAAGTTAATATGTGTTAAGAACTTGTACCTCGAAACCGAAAAAGGTAATCGCAGCAATACTTAAGTTCATCTTTCGCTTATTATTTGGCCCGATACTGCTTGTTCTTTACGCGGCTAGACAAATCACATTCCTTGATGAATGGAGCTCAAAAATGAACATATACATTTATTTATTATTTACTTGACAATACTGTCAGGTTGTTTTTGGCAGCCATAACAAGAATGGTACGTGTTAAAGAAGAAAGCACACTTTAAAAAAAATGCTGAAATACAATTCATACACAACCCTCTGCCCCACAAAATACACACTCACGCGCACACACACACACACGCAATAAAAAACAATCTATAAACAGAGGTATTTACACGCAACTGCGCGATACAATATTTCTGATTTCAAACAACGTGCGCTAAATAAAACAAGCAAAGAAAGGGCACATGAGAAGGTTGGATCGCCGGTACATGCCTTGAAAGTATCGGTTGGCAGGTGCATATAATTGGCAGCAGGTGGCTGGAATAATCGAGCCCTCCAATCTAGTGTCAGTCATATACCCGCTGGATGCATTGAGTAAAATAATTATGGGGTTTTACGTGCCAAAACCACTTTCTGATTATGAGGCACGCCGTAGTAGAGGACTCCGGAAATTTCGACCACGTGGGGTTCTTATGCATTGAGTAGTAGAACGTAATAAAAGAGAATCAATCAGTTTTCGAAAAGAGAAAATAAAAACTAAGAAAGCGTTACACGAAATATGCGTTTATTGACTTAAATACACCAATCTGCTAACACACTGCTATTTGCTCCTGTGGTGTAGCAATGAAGTTAACGGTCATTTTGATGACACTTCGAGTGTTAGTCTTATCAAAACATTTTTACCCAAAATGTTGCTTCAGTACAGTTAGCCGATAACGAAAGCGCTCTCATCCTTGAAACGTGGCACGTAAGGCCTGCGGAACCTTACACAATTGATTACGGGCTGGAAAAATCAGACAGAACACATCCCTAATGTCTGTTCATTTAAGATAAGTTTTCCTAGACTAGGAGAATGGTGCATGGAAACACAACACACGGTAGGTGCAATGTGTAGGCCTATTTATTTGAAGAATGCAACCTGTTTATTCATTCCGGTGTTTATACGTCTCAATACGACGTGTTTAGTTGTCCGAACTTTATGAAATGTGGCCCATTCACAATCGGCCAAAGTGTATTTTCGAGATATTTATATACATCTCACAATATCAGTTGCGCCTTTCGAATTACTTATTAGTTCACAGTACTTTTTGTACTATCAGAGCACGTTTTTGTTTGTATCAAGGGATCTGTTGCAGTAGGACAGTACTGTCCAACTGTGACAGACTTCTTGCTGACAATTCGCGCGCGTTTAAATTGCTTGCTATTATAGGCAAATGCGTCTCTAATCACGTGAGTGAACTAAAAGCACATGTTGCGCGCAACCTTAAGTCAAACTCAACAGTCTACCGAGGCCAATCAGATATTATTGCGAGTTAAGAGTGTGGAAATGGCGGAAGTTGCGTTTTCTAAACTTGACACAATGTACAAGCTGATGAAACTTGTGTATCACCTGGCACGAATTTCAAGAGGGGTCGGAGCGCACAGTTTTGCCGTCAGCATGCCGCTGCGCACGTAGTAGACGTTAGATATACCTCCGAAACTGCAGAAAAGCCGCAAAAGCTCCGCTTCATGAACAAGAGGTGCCATGTTGTTTCATACCATTTATGGTCGCAAGAGATATGTTTCTGCTCTTCTCGCTTGCAGTAGTGACAAACGAAGGCTGCTCGTTCATTTAGTTCTCTTTCGTGCCCTACTTGCTATAGTACACAGAAGCAGAAACTGCCTTCTTGTATCATTTAGGCACAAGTGCACACAAAGAAATGACAGTGGTTATACAGTAATGGCCATTGCGTTGACGTACATATTTATGAAAGCATCGGTATATCAAATATAACATTTTAAATTCATGTTCAAACTTGATGCAATGACCAGTTTTTATTTTCCTTGCATCCTTGGTTAGCGGTGGAAGTATACTATTTGTTATCTTGCGAGACTGCGCAGATGTCCTTATATTTTTCATTACAAGAAACCAGTCCTTTTGAAAGTTCAAAAGGAAGCGAGGGTCCTCTCACGTGAAAATAATATAACGCAACGCAACACAAGTAAACAAACGCACAAGTGAAAGCTCCGAATGAATCTGAATAGAAGTATCCCATCCAACCAAAATAATAAAGGTAGTATGATTATTTCGTATCTTCTGCGGTGTTCATAGCCCCAGGACACAATAATTAGCCATGCAAATATTTTCATTGGTCTATGCAGCAAATATTTACGAACTTTCTACGACTCAGCATGACCGCTGTTTCCCTATTGGGTAAAGCATTTAAGGTATATAAGTCCTGTCGCAGGCGCCTTTTATGTTTCTCAAAACATGCAAAGTGTCACCGATGGGCAGTCATTGGGCAAGCCTTTGAGGCGTTACATATTGTTTCCGGCACGTTCGGCTAAACCCGTGCAGTTGGGAGCATCAAGAGTGTTGCAAGGAAGTGGTAGGTCTAAGGCATGGAGCTTGATACAAAGTCGAAGGAAGGGACCCAGAGTGCCTCACAGCTCCTGCGAGTCAGGAAACGAGGAAGGAAGGAGGAAGTGTGGGAGCCTTAGATCCTCGCGAGGCGGGGATATTCGTGGGTCACCGATGAGGTCATTATCGGCACCGAATTACGAGGAGCAAGGCAGCCGGCGGCGCCGTGCGTTTGCCTGTCAGACCACGAGTGCGGTGCCCTCTAGATTACCACCGAGCAAGTGTCAGCTGCTTCCTGCGGAGCTGCCGCGTCAGCACCCCGCGTCTGTAACAATAGTGTGGCCATCGATGATATTACCTTGCGCAATGCTGCCATCTCTCGTCCCTCTATTGCGCTTTATCTCTTTATTCGTTCCCAGGGTGTCAGCATAGAAATGGGAAGCGGGCACTTTTCCTGCTCAGGGAGAGAAGAATAGTTATAATAAAGAAAACTTTGTCCTGTGTCAATGCTTTCTGCGTTCCCTTCGTGCTACCCTCTTGTGTTTTTGGTGCCACCATGAACGGGTTTAAGTGCCCACCATTCTGTAGCGAGAACCAGTTTACAGAAGAAAATGTTCTGCAATTAAGTAGGTAAAGCAAGGACATTTTCAAAGTCCTTAGAAATCAGTCGTAGAGGAACTTCTGCGAACAGGTAATTTGTATAGGTATAGCTTCGGTGAAATGACTGCTTTGCCGCCGTAAGATAACTGCTTCATCTGTCTGTTGCAGTGGCGCATGAATTCGTAGAAAGCAGAACAAGGTGCTAGAAAATTAGTGTGCTTTTATGGTCGATGTATTGTATTTCAAGGACAGTGCTCCAGGAAATTACTTGTGCAAGATCCGAGTGCACAAAAAATCTTGATATTAAATTATTCAGAAAGTACGTCGTACGGCATTTACTAACGTAAGTGTACCAAATGAATCTACCGGAAACATATTCTGGAAACCGAAGCAAATTATTTAGTATTGGCTCAAAATTCCTTTTCTCCGCTTTTTAGGCCAATACGTTGGCGTATTGTTTGTAAAACTTGCCGAACGAATTCAAATAATTTGAGTTCTAACATACAACCTTGAAACGCCTCAATCTCTAGAAACATTGCTGTGATATTAATTATTTTTTATGTTAGAATATATGAACGCCATCGCTACTCACTTTGTGAATTGTTCGAAAATTCTCAGAAGCAGTATTTTAAAACCATGTACCCTCTGACAAACTTGTCACATACTTCAGTGCGAAAACTATTACGAGACACTATCGTGGTTCTGTGGCGTAGTTAGGAAAACAGTATAGAAATAAAAGGAATTCATCTAATGTGTGTGGAGTGGCTTTGTTCTTAGTAAATGGCAATATATATTGCAAGCAGAATTTTTAAGAAACTTGGCCTTATAGTGCTTCCTTGAACTTCGACTTTCGCAAGCTGTAATATATGCTGGATGAAGTACGCGTGAGAAGGATGCTCGCGTGTTTTGTATTGTTTTCGCAGGTAGAAGAAATACCGGGGTTTTCTACGAAGACATTAGGTAATATTTAAAGATAACTGTTTGGAAATAAAATTTGGAAATAAAAGGACGCTTCCTTAGGAGACATGCCGTCGGTGGTGGCGACCACGGGTGACTGGTAAAACAGGGTAACTAGTCGATAATTAGCAGATTTATATTAATTAACTTCTATACTTTCAGTTTCGTTGGGCTCGTCGCAATTGAGAAATTGAAGCGAGCTCCCCAGACAGGCTCTATAAAATTTTGCTTCTGGAAAATGCAAAAACTCGCAGAACTATGCCACGACCGATTTCGGCTATGAGAGCGCGCGAAACCGGGAAATGGAAGCTGCAGCGAGCGCTGTGCTCCTCGAGGCGATGTTCTGTTTGCATGTCCCAGCAGCGGATAGCCACGTGTGCTGCGCCCCGGGTTTCTCGCTCTCTGAGCAGTGTTTGTCAAGCTGTTTGTCAAGTAAGCGCTACCGGCTGTAGTCGAACAGCATGGCTGTAGCTGATCCCTTGACAACCTTCGCATTTGTCGTTTTTGTGTCGATGAATATTTATCGAAGTTTTGGGCACCAATTTTGGCAGCATTTCCAACAAAACTGCACTATTCTCTAGGCGTTTCGGCAAAACAAATTAAAGTTGCCGTAGAATCAACCGTTCGGTGAGCATGCGGGAAACATGGCCAATGATTATTTTATAAATATAAATTGCTTAGTTGTTTGCTGAATTTATTCTTAGTTGTCATAAATAGTAACATTTTGTCCCTGCGCTAACTTTTTCCGTCTTTCCTTTGCATTGGAACATTCTTGCTTGCCACGTAATCTCTAACTTAGCCTTTCGTTTTTAGTTTTATCCGTACTTTTAGGGGATCTCTTTCATTCCCAAAAAACAACAATGACTAAAAGAAGGAAAGTAAGAAGGAAGCTTCAAGTGGAATCACTGAATCTACTTTGTATTTTCTCATTCGAACTGTAGCGAAAAGTTTTAATTAGGCTCAGCGTATGTCCATATCAAGCGTTCAGAATTGATTTGAGCTCGAAGGGTAATACTTGCCGGCAATTTCATGAGACTCACTGTTCGTCTGTGCAGTGATTCTTTCTCTGAGCTGGTATTTTGGCAGTATATGGGTCACGTATGACTGCAGTGTTTGTGCTTCGGCTTTCTTGTTCTTGTTTCTCATTTTTGTGTTCCTTGCTTTTGTCTCATTCGATCAGCGGCGACGTAGTGTATCTTTTTCCTTGAAGCAATGTGTGTCACCGGTACGCCGTTGCAAAGACTGAAAGCACTTGCTGGGCAAAATACAGCAGGCAGTGAATCGTTGTTGTATGTCGAAATAATAATAAAGTACGTGATACGTACAATGGTGTTATACAAACAAAAGCAAAGCAGACTTTTACATGCTAGGTAATACGTTATTACTTCAGTGAATAATACGCATTGGCCGGTGAGCTTAATTACTGCGAAAACTGAGTGCAGTCAAAGCATGTCATCAATGTTTCTTGTTGGGCGTCGGCGTTAGCCCTCTGTAAGAAGTTTTTCTATTTTGCAATAACGCTTGCCACGCTTCTTTTATTTAAAACCACGGGAGAAACTCATTAATTTGAGCGCATTTTCCGAGGTAGCCAAGAGTGCTCACGTTGTTCTGCCAAAAGTGTTTCAGAATGTTTTTGTGACGATGAAAGGTTAAGGCACAAAAACTATTGCATTTGAAACCGTATGTTTAGAGATGGTTTTTCTTAACAAAATTTATGTGAATGCTGGGTGTTAAAATTCGCGCTAGCTGATATTAAAGATGTGAATACGAATTGTATTAAAATCCCTGTTTCAACAGCAAGTAGAAAATTATGAGTTCCTGTCTAGATACTTGAAAGACACGGGACTTTCTGACAAATTGTGACTGTACACTGTGTGATGTAGGACTGTACGGTGACACTGCGTAAGACTGTAGGAACGCCTTTGCGGGCTGCGTGACTGCCCACAGAAATAGTTCGTGTGTACGTGCGTGTGTGTGTTTAGGTTTTTTTCCATTTTTTAATCCTTCTTTCTTTCTCACCTATTGCATCCTCTTGCCCCTGCCCAAGTACAGGGTAGCCAACCGGAGATAATCTCTGGTTAACCTCCCTGTCTTTCCTTTGCCTTTCTATCTCTCTCTCTCTTTTCGGTCGTTCTTCCTCTTTTTTCCCATCGAACACACGCCCATACACTTCTTGGTGCTTACTCTTCTTCATATCTCCCTTCTCATCCCGATTCCTATTTTAATGCAGAAGCATTTTCTGGCCAAGTCCTGGCCCGCTGTCTTAACCTAACTCAGCAGTATCAAACGCGTAAATGACATCATTAATAAAATGCATCTCTGCTAGTACTACACAGTTCATAAGTATCCTTATACTGCAAATTCAGTCACTGCGCCCCCATGCCATTTTAATGATTCCTGAGTGTTTGCAGCATCTCCTTCTGGAGCGCAATGTAGCAGTTTTACGACGTGAATTACAGCAATGAAAGTCCCAAAACAAAATAGTGAGTCTATGATAGTCTTAAGCCTATCGGCATTTGCCTATTATATAAATCTGCACCTCCGCTGACTATCGTATCCAGTGCTTTCCAACGTGTCCCCGTCTCTCCTCCCCCCCCCCCCCAAGAAAAAAAATGAATAGAAAAATAAATTACGTTTTGTACAAAGAAGTCGCTGTTTGTGTAAGTCATGCGGCCAACTCATTAGGGATTTATTTATGAAACGCGGACACCCTCTCCCCATGCCTTCTCCCCGCAGCACACGCAAATGGTACACGTATCGACAAACATTCTATTTCCGGGATAGCCATAGAAGGTACGAAATTAGGCTGATTTTAGGCTGCGACACCTTCGGAGATTCAGTAATAATCCCGGAGCACGTGCTTTCCTAGGGTGATCGCAAGCTGACTACGCTGCATGCAGCGTAGTCATTTTGCACTGCTCGCCTTCTGAAACCACATAGGTAAACGTATGTGCACAGCTAGGTGCGCGGCAGTGCACCGGTGAGTCTGACCGATAGCGAAGTCCCCATGGAGCGTCTTTGACGAGCGGCGCCATGTCTGGCAGTGTCCATAAACATTCCCGTGGGTAGTTTGGTCGAAACCATATGAGTGAGGCACAACTTCGACCCAAGACCTTGGAGGTTGAGCCATATGTGGTGTTTGCGCTGGTGACAACGTCGCTTATTCTCTCTTTTCGGCGATGGAAAATAAGCGTTCGCCCTTGCAGACGCAACAAAATGACAAACACGAACGGTAATTTGTATTGATGAATCTTGTTTCTGGCGGGCGTCGATTGAGTGTACCAGGATTGTGTAGAAGTTGGGGATGTGAGTTTCAGATGCTGGAGACTTCTGCCTTGGCAACCGATTGGTTACATCATGCATAGTGGTTCAGGCACGCTGGAACGAAAGCGAAAACGTAGTTCCCTTCTATAAATTCCCCTAATTGCATTACATTCATTTCAGTGAAGGTTATGTAGGGAGATGTGAATGAGAAACGAGCCTCTACAGTGTGTGATCATGGAAAGGTTTACTAATGATTGTTCCAGAAGCACTGTAATGAGGGCAGAGCGATAGTTTCGACCGACGATTTACACGAGGCATCTTCTCCCATGCCACTTCAGCGTTTATTCTGCGCATGCATGAAATATATAAATGATTAAGAGGTCTGTCCTCGTAAATTTAGAGAAAATATTTAGACTACCAACGTGACGTAAAAATCCTGCGGTAACCATCCTCGGCGGTTCTGCTGGTATTGAATAATTAAGACATAGCTTCCTTCGATGTTAATACGCTAGTAAATGTCAATATGTAATAGCAATTGTTATGCCATCGTCTTTTCGAATGACCCTGCGAAAACTCAGTATGAGACAAATTTTTGGGGCAACTACACCACATTTATTGCAAAATGCAGTTTGTGCCGTTTTGCAATATCTCAAAGTCATGAAACCACACCATGGGTGAAACTGCACCAAGTTTATGTCATGAAAAAAGAAAGGGTGGGTAAAGGCTACAACAATGGCCCTAACTGTAATATATCTGCTTAAAATATAAAGAAGAAAGAAAATAATCCATGTATAATTTGCAGGCAAATACAAAACGCCGAATTTCGATTTTTGTTCCCACAAAGTACTGATCGACATGGAAGCGCAGTTGAAAGGCGTTTGCGGCGTCTTTACTTTCAATGCTTTAATTTTCATCGATAATGTAAATTTTTTGTACGTTATTTCATGTAGTACATAGAACTAGTCACCGTTTAGAGTTCAAGTCATCACCTGAAACCTACCTACCGGCTATTCAAGCGCCAATGGCTCTACGAAGTTTAGCTACTCTGGAAGACACCAGCATATCCATTCAAACGCTGGTGTATTTGATATGCAAACAGGCATGTAGTGATGTACAGGCATGTAGGTGATATGCAAACAGGCATGTAGAGTAGGCTGGAGATGCGTCGCTGACCACTTGAACACAAATGCAGATTGCGGGGTGACGTGGTTTTGATCTCCCTGTTTTAATATTTTCAGCCGAAATACGGTTAAAGCTGTAAGTTACGCCATCTGAGCGGCCTCTCAATTAGAAAAAACAAAGGTCATGCCGATCAAGCGAAATCAAGTAAGATCACCGAGAGGTACATCGTCAGCGACGAAGTGCCAGTCACTAAAGTAGTTAGCGGCGAAGTGAGAGTGATTGCGCTTCGAATTCAGCTTTGATTTGTATTGACAAACTAAGCTATCAGGCTTCGAGTGCTTACTCGTGGCTGGTTTATTTCAGGCTTCAGAGCACGTAGGACATTGCATTGATCTCCGAGAAAGCTCATCGAGGAGGATATGCTCTTAGAAAGGAGAGGAGTGCTGACGAAACGTTCTTTCTTTCCTTATTCGAGCCACGCCTTCCTTTCGGAAACAGTGGTACGGTTCAAACAAAGGATTATACCGTACGAAGAAAATTAGGTACGTGCGGGGAATAACTGAGTCGTGATTCTTGCTTCCCTGCTTTCTTCCCCTCTTTCTTGCCCGGAAGTGGAAGAACAAAAAGTGCATTTTCTTTCTTCGATTACGTGCACACCTGAAGGGGAACTCCAATTTCCGCCACCCGGGAGATAGTTCCGTATTCCAAAAGGTGAGCCGCGCGCAGCCGAAACAGATTGCTTCCAATCCAATTAGTGCGCGAGTTGGTAACTTCGGCTTCATCCTTGAATGGAATGTCGGAGCAATAGCTCCTCTCCCATGAGCTGCCCTAAAGAAAACAAAAAAAACGCAGACAGGTGTATCCACTCAAGTTCCGGACAAGGCACGTACTCTGGAAGCAGGCTCACGAGATCGAATCGAGCGGGATAGGTATGGTGGTATTCGTACTGCCTCCGAAGAGGTTAATTTGTGCAGTTGTCATTACAGCTGCGACTGAGGGTAAACTGAGGTAAGCCTTGGAATACTTTTGTTTTCCGGGAATGGGAAGTTGAGCTACCTTAGCATACGGGTACCGAAGCATTTCGCTATCACAGCATAAATAAAGATATCCTTTTATTTTTCCAGACTGAACACACTAACAAATGGCCTTTATTTTTACATTGATTTAATACCATATAACAGTTACCTAGGGCTTCGGCAATAAAGATACAATCATCAAAACACTTTCATTACATGTGCCAGCACTTTACGGTTCTCTATGCTCCTGTAATTCCGCTCCGGTAATTCGACATAGATTTAGCGGCCAGAGGAATTCTACGGATCATTCAGAGGGGCCGAGCCCGAAGATGGCGGGTGTTTGTCATTCTGAGCCAGAAACGCTCCTACTGAAAAGATATCTGAAATATGCGATCGAAGGAATGATTTTTCTTATGCAAGCACATAAGTCATGACCGCTTTGCGAAAGCGAACATATAATTCTTGTGATCGGCGCTGACAAACGCTGGTTTTCTATCGGAGTAACGCTGCGTACGCCAGCTACCCAGCATATTCAGGAATCGACGAATCGCTTCCTTCAGAATCCTCATAGTTTTCTAGTTTCATCAGCTTTCTATCTTCGTGTGTACAAAGAATGTGCAGCGCATCGACATTGTATTTTCCACAGGCAACCAAGAAAACATCAGCCGCGTTGAACTCAGCAAGAAAACAAACTGGTCTCAAACCCGCAGAAATCCTTAGCCATTGAATATAGCGACTTCTTGGTAAAAAATACCTGACTAACAACTCGCTCTGTTTTGTACGCTTCGGTGAGACAAAATTCTGCAGCGGCTTGACTCGATTGGTACCTTGACGACTGATGACGGGCGATTCCTTTTCAGTGTACTGGGAGCACGCTTGGGAGCACGCTTTTCACTGTACTGGGATGCGTGTGCGCCTGTATAGCGCCGGTATTACTTTGCAAAAAGAAATTCCAGAAGGGGTTATTTTGCACGACGTAAACCGGTATTCCTCACTTTATGCATGAAAAAGACTCGCGTCATATAAGTCAATGAAACACCACAGAATCATTGTGTTAATTCGGATTGACTTTAACCTCCGACAAGTTCGCCGAAACTGGCTGCTATGCTCCTGCATAAACAAAAAGTCGATCGTACGTACTGATCTTTACCCAATTCAGAAGAGTCTATTGTATTCGTACGGCATAATGTTTACTAGGAATATGGTGCAGCACGCTATATTCTATTTTTTATTGTTATGTTGCTTATTTACGTGCAGATCGCTTGAAGGTGGCGTCACAGAGGAGCTCAAAGTTGGATTCAGGTGGCTTCAAGCTGCTCAATTGTAAGGGCTGACTCTTGCGGGGACATCGACGATGTTGATGTAAGGTTGTGCTCAACAATGGGAAACTACAATACAGACACAAAAGAAGCTAATCCCACACAATGATGGAATATAAACGACGCAATGCTTGTCTGAGTCGGCGAGGTAGCAACAGTAACGGATCGCACAAGCACATTCTCGTTGCCCGTAGCTGTTAGCGGTGCGCTTCACGAGGATAATAGTGGTTTATGAAGGCTCTAGAGAAGAAACGGATGTTGGTAGAATGTGTGTGCGACCTATATGTAAAGGAATTTAAGGCTTGATACTCTTTGTGCCACAGTGGCACATATATTCTCAGGGAATGGCTAAGAGTAGGCAGATACCAGTTAATGTTTATCGCAAAATAACCAACCACACTGATTCTCATAAGCTCCAAGACGATCTTAGAAGCATATCCCACTGGTGCGATATGTGGTTCCTGCTACTAAATGTTAATAAATGTAAAAGAATGCATGCGTCGCACACTGACAACTTGCGTACTTCATGACACTTCCCTTGAATCTGTCAACGCGTGCAAATAGCTAGAAGTTAATATTTCACGTAACTTATCATGACATACGCATATAAAACACGTTACGAATAACGCTAACCAGGGTTTTGGATATCTGCGTCGAAATTTTCCTAAGGCACCTCTGCCGATAAAGCTATAACCCTCTAGATGACATTAGTGCGGCCAAAGCAATAATATGCTTGCACAGTATGGGATCCGTATCAAATCACACGCATAAACATACTACAATCCTTACAAAATCGCGCAACACGTTTCATCTTATCTAACTATGCCCGTTATGCCAGAATTACTTCCGTGTAAAACACACTTATCTTACCGGGTCTTTCATTGCGCCGTAAATGTCTCAGACTGTGTGTTTTCCACAAAATGTATCTCCACAACTCACTGTTAATGGAGTACTTACTAGTCGCCCTTCATATATTTCATCCCACTCCGATCACACATTTAAAGTTGGTGTTTCAATTTTCTGAACAAAGCTGTGCCATCATTCTTTTATTCTCAAGACGAGTGCCGACTGGAACAACCTTCCTCCCTGCATCGTTGCCGTTTCAGACGTTGACAATTTCGAGACTGCTGAATTTTCGGCCGTTCTTTAAAACCTATTATTGTATAATTATGCAATGTTTTTTTTTCTGTGTACTTGCCAACCCTTTGTGTAATGCGTTCGGGTTAGGAAAATATTGACAAGAAATGAATAATTACCCAGCGACACAGGACCGGCGGCCCATGTTGTCCACTTGGCCCGAAAGCAGGGTAGCAGCAAGTTGCCCATTTCGGAATATACCCTCTGGCTGGAGTTCACTATATATCAACAAATACATCTGGTAAGGAAACGAAAGTGAATTCCAAAACCTGGGGAAGAGGTGAAAGCAGCTTCGCTTTAATACAAGAGAACAAAGACATACAGGCTAAGGCATTTTGGTACAATTTCGGCGCCGCTCCTATTCGTTCAAGAAGCCGTATTATGGAGATGCAACTCACTGGGCGATTCCTTCTTTGTTTGCCTGTTTGCAATCATCCGGGAAGCTTTGAGGCTTAGATAACGGGCTGGTGAAAGCCTCTAGTAAATACGTTGTCTGGCGAGCCCCACGAGAACTATTGGGTCTAGTCCCCGCTGATTTCTGCTGCTTCTCGCTACTCGTGCATATCTTTTATCAAGAAGCGAGATACCTGCTGAGCTATATTTTCCGATGCCAGCTTGCCATAGCGTGCATTGCATTCGCCCGTTGCTAACGCCTGATGGTGCGATGTTAAACGAAAAAGCGACAGAATTTTCGATTCTCGGCACTTCTTTGTGTGCGGTGCAGCCCACGTCTAACGCATTCCCACTTAGTACCATGACGCTACAATGAAGAGGGTGCGGTTTCTCAACAGACACACTGACAATATGAGCGTGACTTCATATTCCCTGTATAGTGATTTTCAGTTGTATTTCTTAAACTTTTGTATATCTCGCACAGTTCAGTTTAAGCGAATTCTACACCTAAAGCGATACCTAAAGCAATATTCTTTGTAAGCAGCGTAGTTGTACTTGCAAGAAATTACCAGTGGCAACAGTGATGAAGTTCATTTGATTTTTATAACCATAAACCGGGCTTACCTGGGCGCATGAGTATTGTATGATGTCTCTATTATAGTGCGTCGTGGATGACGGAATTAATGATGCCCTAAAAGGCGCGTCCTATTCATGCACTCGCCTATAAGAAAGACACGCAGGATAGACGGGATTTGGTAAATACACGTAAACAGCATGTGCATCGCATGACGCAAGCATAAAAGCTGTTGGACAAACATAGGAGAAGCACAAAAGCTAGTTTTCTAAAAGCAGGCAATTCCGAGGTATGTTTGCAGCCTATCATATCCTCGCACAAAAATTGGCTTTTCATTCAGGCGCGGCATATACCAATTTTGTTCCAAGCTTATTGGATAGAAATTTGGGGCTACTATCTTTTCTAGTGGCCTGCACTGTCGGTACAGCCTTGCTTGAGAAAAACGAAGCTTCGCTTTAAGTGTGAGTTAACTATCACTTCAACTACATGCTTGAAGAAGCTTTTGCACGAGTTACGTGATCCATATATGAGCGCTTGTCACTGAAAGATTACATCAACATGACAGAGTCTACATAATTACTCTACCTGTTTTAATGAATTGTAGTTCGTGCAGGAAAAGTGTGAGTGTGTAAACAACTGATGTTTCCAGCAGGTCTAAATGATCTTTATTCGCTTTGTACCGAACAACTGAGTACAATTGATCAATTGTGCATTGAAGAAGCCCTGTTTGTGTAGACCATATCTTATCGTAGTGATAGAAGGCAGAAAGATATTAAGAACAAAGCATTCTGTGAAATTAAAGCGCATCCTCACTGAGAAGCAGGCTTAATCGGTTACGCATTTTTTCCTGACCTATACTCTACCACACTGCCTCAGTATGCCACAGAAATGTGGCTCCTTCAGTGCACATGCTGATGTTAGCAGAGAGTTTGGACTTTTTTAGTCACGTGCACTTTCCCTTTCCCTGCTAAAGTCGTTAAAAACGCTGGGAAGAGCCGGAATCAGCAATGGTAAGGCCCTGACCATGGCTTAATTTTTCATTCGGTCCGGAGTTCCGTCGTGAAACAGTTGCGTCATTGAATCAGTGAAAGTATTGAATAGAAGTAAAGGAGGCAGGTAGGAGGAGGAAACTAGAGCTCCATGGCAAAAGTGATTTGTTATTGATGCATTTTCTGCTAGCACAAGAAGAAAAATGTCAATGCGAGAGAAGAAAAGAATATCAGTTAAATGCGGCAGCATTACGGCGCAGCTCTTTGAGGTCCCGGATCCATGATTTGAACCACGCAAAAAGTAGTTGAGGTGCTTACTCGACACCCGTCCTGTCTCTTCGAGATGCGACAGAGTGTAACTCACGGTGGTCAGTAGCTGACCATTGTCAGTGTCTCTCTCTCTCTGTCTGTCTCTATCTATCTATCTATCTATCTATCTATCTATCTATATATATATATATATATATATATATATATATATATATATATATATATATATATATATATATATATATATATATATATATATATATATATATATATATATATGGAGAGAGAGAGAGAGAAACCATAGAAGATTGGCCCTGGCGGCGTTCTCACAAGGCATTACACGGTGGTTATCTAATCCGGACAAAAAACCAGCTGCTGCTTTGTGACCGGCCTCTAAAGGGCCATCCCGACAAGGCCATCCTGAAAAGGCTATCCCGAATGGTGGGTAGCATTGAGAGTCGTTCACCGTTTTCAGTGCCTTCTGGATACAACATGATTGCAATGTTCCGTCAGGCGTTTTGAAACGGATGTATCGTTGTCATTACTCCAGAAACACATGTACAACGACATATGAAGGTAAGCACCGTTTATGAAGCCCAGAAAAGCATGCTCGGCTTGCGGTTATTGTCCACTACATTCAACGTCGAGCCTTTCTTTTTATCCATTTTATCTCGCCCATGAAATCTGGGCATGTAATCCTGCAAAAAAAGCAGAGTAAGTAAGATAACTAACAGACCAGGCTACACATTCGAAGTACTCTAGCGGTATAAAATGCTCTGCTGTTCTTATTTCCCTCTTGTTGCTTCTATTTAAAAAGAAAACGAATGCTATCCTTTAACGGAAGGAGAAATATATGAACGTTCAAACTGCCAAATAACATTGTATCAAAGCATAATTTAAATAAACTCATTACACTAGAATGAGACTGCCAAAATAAAAGATACACAGTGCACTGCATTGAAACTAAAGACGTTGCCTATTATAGTCTAATTAGCTTATACTGTGATTCTTTATCTTGTTAGCATTGACTGAACTGTAAACCGATAAATTGGCTCAGTCATTTCAACTGAGCCAAATCTGTATATAATGCCCATGGGCACAGATAGCAGGTACAAGAATTTTAATTTTTGATCAGAAAGCAACAGCGTTTTGACCACACGCCAGCAAAATATAAAAGCGTGGACAGCCTCCACGAGTTCTGGGTGCAAAAACTATTAAGATGCACTCTCGAGCTCCTTGATTGAACCTATACCTGCTGTACGCAGTGGGATGGTTCTTCGCCAAACAAAATTCAGTAACAAATTATCGTTTCTGTATGCGCAACGCTTTAATTCATATACTGTGAAGGACGTAGTCCATTACACCGCCGATGTTTTGACTGCCAGGAATCCGTATCAGAATATAAAGGAGCTTTACGGGACGCTGTTGGCGTGACGAATGGAACCTAACAGTGCTAAACAGCAGCTGGAAACCAATAAAGAGCTACAGAATGCTCTTGACAGAGGTACCTGGTTAATGGAATCGAATTCTTGCATTTTTTTCTGACTTAGACCCCCATAGTCCCTTAGACCCCTTAGACCCATTAAACAGCGAATCTGTTTAAGGCTTGGCTTCCGTGCGTTCCGCGCGGTGACGGCAGTGGCTGAGTGCCCGTCGGCACGCTGATTTCGGTCTTATATTGTTTGCCTCACTATATCTCGAAATGAAAACACAAATGTATATGAAGAATCTATAACATGAATGAACGGGGATGTATATAGATTACTATGTGTGCGTACCTTTCCTCACGATGGCCACCGATAAACATAAATGTGTTGGTACTTTTGTTCAAAATTCTGCACCACCTCTTCGTAGTGTGCTGCAAAGCTTTGCTGGTCATCCGCCTTCACAGAGTTGAATGGCTCATGATTTCTTATTGATGCAAAATGTTACGCCGAAATACTGCATAACGTCCGGTCCGCGTATTCACAGAGGTAAATATTGCATGTGAGGCAGTAACACGTACCAAAAAAGAAAAGAGACATGTCCGCTATGTCGTCTGAGAACGGTTGTGATAACTGATTGCGTTAAAACACTAACCTCTGCACAAAACGCTCAGGTTTTGCGTTATTCAATTCAATGAATGCATCATATAATATGACGTAATAAATGAACTTTCTGAAAGATAGCGTAGCACATGAGCGATAACAGGAAGAACTGACGTGAAGTTATTGAGGATAGAGGAAGACTACAGCGCGAAAAAAAGAAGACGTCAGCAAAGCAATGCAATACTGTGTTATGAAAACAAAAAGCAAGAATGATCGTTTTCACAATCTTTCTTGTCTTAAGATGGCCTTCGGATGAAAGGTAAGCTAGGTATATGGTTGACAACGGAGCAGTGCTCGTTCTCTACTGGTGCTTCGTTTGTTTTAGGTGAGCCAAGCGCTTTTAGACAATGTAAGTGAAAAAGAAAAACGATACGCTACGAAACAAGTTTTCATGCTTTATAGCATGAAAAAGAAGAGTATCCATTGAACGAGAATCTCTTTATGCTCATAACAAGCAGACTCGTTGGCGGTGGGCACAATCCTGGGGCATTGCAATAGGTTAGCCTGCACTCCCCCCCCCCCCCCCCCCCTCCGACGAACGTCCTGCACTCTCTTCTCGTCGCAACGCGATAGTACAGCTGCGAAATAGGAAACCTAAAGCTGTGACATTATGCGGAACGTACACTTGAGTCGCGTGCATCAATCTTTGTTTTGCGCTACGTGATGTCGTTGTTTGCTTGAGGAGAAAACGACATTTTAACAGAGGCTCCGGAATAGCGCAAGTGCCTGACTGCCGGGAAATGAAACATTGACTTGGAATCAGCTTACATCCGCGTTCTTGAGAACAATTTATCATTATGCCACGCGTGGCTTCGTAACGGCTTTTTACCAGATAGGAACTATGTCGAGAATAAGTATTTCGCTCTTTTGTCAGTACTTTAAGGGAGGGTCTATTTATCTTTTGTTCCTCTTTTTATACATACGCCATGGGACGAAAATATTGCAGAACTATTCTTCTTGGCTTTAAATGCAATGCTACTCATAACCTTTAGTTGCTACTCCGTAGGTAAATGACGCAGGCTGAGAAAC